>NC_048926.1:5548640-5585905 GCF_011077185.1 Oxyura jamaicensis | reverse complement strand
TCCATCTTTCCAATGTAATACTTTCAATGCTCAATACTTTCAATGCTCAATACTTTCCCAACTCATACCTTTTCTCTGATTTTTCCAACATTTTAAAAAACAGCAAGGATATGAGGAAAGCTTAATAAAACACCAAGAAAGATGAACTTGTTTTACTTTTTTTTTTTTTTTTTTTTTTTTTCTTTCTTTCTGGGATAAAGCAAAGCCTGTTTTGTGTGCAATTCTCTGTTCTCTGTGTCATCATACTTAAATCAGGACTCAACTCACTAGCGTAGATGCGTCCAGGAATAGAGTTGTGGGAGCACTAAGTTTGACATGTGTCACTGAAGACATATGAGATGCTGAAATAAGCCTATGTTGAATTGAGTGTTCTCCAGATGTAAGCTTCTTTAGAGGGAACTTGTAGCTACATGTTACACTTATGTATACATGACATGTGCAAATAGGTCTATCCTAAATCAACAACTTCATGGATATCAGGACACTTGACAAACGTTACTGGCAAACTTTATTTGAATCTCTTTTTCCTTTCCATTATGATATAATGAAAGGAATATTGTAATATATTATTTATTTTCAGCCTTTCCTATTATACCCCAAATTATTTCAAGTACAATTGCTAAAAAGAAAACAAGCTCTTCTGGGTTAATTCCCACAAATTTGATTATGATTTGATTAAGATTTCTAATTTTTATTAATCAATTCTTTCAAAAATGGATCTTGAATAATGTCTTTTAAATTAGAGTATAAATACTTCATTGATTTTCTAGAACTGTGTTTAGGTCACTAACCTCCATTCATTTCTGATTGTTCAGGTTTTTGATGACCTAATCTCTTATAAGGCATATGGTCACATCTATAAATTATCTTGGTTACACATAGTACATTGATACTTTACAAATTTTGGGAGCAACATACACTGATGGAAACCTAGATAAGAACATCTGTAGGCATTCACACACTGTCAAGCTTCTTGAAACAGCTTGGCAGAGAGCACAGCCAAAGACACCATAGAAACTTGTTTGTGCTGGAAAGTGAATTCAGATTACAATAAAATATGAGGTTAAAGGTCAATGTGTACTTTTTTAGAAACTCCCTGTATTCTGAAATAAATAGGTCTTATAGTCTTTATTTCCTTTCAAAGTGAGGTTCACTATGTCAAAAGGAATATGCAAACATAGAACAAAACCTTTGCACAGGGAAACATCTGTTAGTTGACTGTTCTCTGTTGTATTCAAAT
Organism: Oxyura jamaicensis; assembly: GCF_011077185.1. Classification (NCBI taxonomy): domain Eukaryota; kingdom Metazoa; phylum Chordata; class Aves; order Anseriformes; family Anatidae; genus Oxyura; species Oxyura jamaicensis. Next base: position 5,584,665 of record NC_048926.1, on the reverse strand, counting down.
TTTCATTAGTTTTCTTCAATACAAAATACATTATCTTTGTAAATTCTGGTAATTCTTTTGCAGGCATTCCTTGTAGCTTTCTCAAGACATCCCAAAGGACTTTATCCACCTAATACAGGGAGAATCACGTCTGAGTTGCCTTTGGAGAAACATACTCAGGTTCTGGCCTTACCATCTTGTGTTACTTTAAACTCTTCTTTACAAATGCTGAAGACAAGATTACTTGGCGCACCACAGCTCTCTCCTACTGCATTGCTAAAATGAAATGTTTCAATATTCTTGAAATGAAACATTCTGACATTATCAAAATGCAAGGAGAAGATTGAAATGATTCATTTGGACTTATTCCCATAAAAATGTCACTGAAATCAGCACATTTTCACAACATGTTTTGATTTGGGAAAAGCTGTACTTTTTCCCCCTGGAAAATGATTTCATTAAAAACAAATGACCAGCTCTAATTACAACTCACTGAGCCTTTGCTCCAAAAGTTAAAGCCTTTAAAGCAGCACTTTGTATGTACTGGGAGAAAGATTCTCCCTTACACATTGCTTTGAAAAACCTCTCTTCCTTGAAGAAGGGCTAGTATTTGCGTCCCTGGGACTGCAAGCTGAAATCATGTCTTGCCATTAACTGGCATCTGTAATTTGCAAAAAGTTTTGAAGAATTTAGTAAACAAGTCAAAGGTAAAAGGTGAAGGGCACTCCCAGCCCTTTGACGAAAATTGTCATTGACTTCTGAGTTTAGTTGTAGAAATGGCAAGAAGAAGCTATAAAGTCATGGCACCGAGCTCTGAGCACAGATCTGAGGCAGGACCAATTGAGCCATCTTCTGAAGCAGAGTCAAAACAGCCATGTGAGAGCAGCCTGTGCCCAAACTGATTAGGCTGATTAAAAGCTGGATTTTGTGTCTTTGTTCATGCTACTAAACACACATCAGTCCACACTGTGACACCAAGACTAGCCTGCAAAGACTCATGTCAGTACTGAACCCTCCAACACCCTGAAGTTGGGTGGCTACATCCAGACTGCCTTCAGGGAATGACCCCAGCCCATGATAATGTCACCAAAGCGTCTTTGGACACTGTCTGTGGGAGTGCCTGAGGCAAGAATGCACCATCAGTTTATCAGTACAGACAGTGGAGCTGCAGTGTCCAGCACTGTATAGTTTAGAAAAACAAATACAGCCAATTAATCTGCCTGTGAGACTGAAAGTGCTCATATATCTTCATGAGTGAACATGCCAGGCCTCTCATGTTAGCTGTGGCTTCCCTGCTATGCCCATGGTTCCAGTCTTGTTACGGGCCTTCAACAACAGACCTTGGCAGGCCCAGCTCTGCCACCCCACTGCACCTTTGGGTGCAGTTGCTGACACACTTCCCTCATTCTGTCTGGACTGGGAGGTTCTATTCTACTTTTAAGTTAGTTCATCACTGTGGTTACAGGTCCATTATTTTGGTTTTGGACCTTCAGAGAGCTCTTTTTCCCTGGCAAATTTTGGTTAGTTACTTGGTTGGCAGAGAGCATGAAGATGAAGCCAGGTCTGGAGCAGGAGCCTCAAGAAAAACAGCACACACTTCACTGCCCCTTCCTGGCACCACATGCAGCACAAATCCTGCATCTACAAAACCAACAAAAACCTCCCCAGGTGGGGCTATCTCTTCCTGTGAGTCAGAGGCAGCAGGAGAGCAGTGGCTGGGGAGGAGGTCAGGGTTTAACTGGTCTCTGTTTGACTCATGTCTTTCCCACATCCTTCCCAACATGGCAGGTGCAGCATGAGGTGAGCAGACACCATTCACCCCCAAGGGCTCCAGAGACACGCACTTGTAAATCAGTAATATTGTGTCACTGAGCAAAGCTTTGAATAAGGCCCTAATTGTAACATTTCTGTGGAAGAATAACTGAGTAGTTGGGATATAAAAGAAAGAGGGGTTTATAAACATCAGGAAGAGCCTGGGGAGAGGTGGGGAGAAGAGCAGGGCTGGCTGGGAGAAAGGGAATGAGCTGGGAAAAAAAAAAAAAAAAAAAAAAAAAAAAAAAAAAAGTTGATAAAAGGAACATTTGTATGGCATTAAGGAAAACTCTGTGAGAGATTAAAACCCATGAAAAATTAAAGATGAGTAAAGAGCTCCAGACACTCGGTAATGCTGCAGTTCAGTGTTTGGAGTCTTTGACAGAAGATATGATTCATCAGCTCCCACATACACCTTTTTTTAAAAAAAAAAAAAAAAAAATATGCATGTTCACTTCTATAAATGTGAAATTTTTAGTCAAAGCAAGAGAGCTGCAAACCCACTCAGCCTTGAACAGCCTGGCGTGGATATGCTGGTGCTGTCCTGGGGCTCCTGCCAAGCTCAGCAGACACCACCACACCTCCATCCTCCTCCTCCCAATGGAGCAGTGAGCAGGCACTCTTCACTCTCCTGCTGCTCCCCTGTGCATTTGCACAAGAAAAAGTTTGGCCTTATTCTGCTGTAAACTGGGTGATTCATCTCTTACACATGTATGAATATATATATATATATATGTATGTATTATTTGCTGGGACAGCTAAACTCTGAGGGGACAAAGGTTTGATGAATACACCAGAGTGCATGGAGATACATAAGGACGTTGAATAGCTACCCAGAGGGTGCCCAGAGTCTGCCATTTACTGCAAAATTGTGCACTGTCGTTCGTAGTTTGGTTTTACAAGGAAAATGTTTCAAAGGTCATAGTTGTGGGGAAAAACAAAACAAAACAAAACAACAACAACAACACACACCCTAATATGAAAGATGAATGGGATCAGATGCAGTAGCACCAGTCTGAATCTTCAGTGGTTTCATACATCAGCTTCAGTAAATGGACATGTCTATGATGATAGACAGCTCTGAAACCTAGTAACATTAGAAATGTAACCTATATTAAACTTTTTCAGTTTAATGAGACAGTAGTATCTGAATTTTATTATGATCCCTCCTCTACCACACTGCTAAAAATGCCACAATCCCTTACAAAAAGCAAACTTCATCCTCCTCCCTGATAATCCTAACACATGCCTAGCATTATTACATAAAATGGACAACAACAAAAGCAAACAAATAAACAAAGCTTACACTTAAGCAGGCATAGGAATAACATTAAATACTGAGTTGCTTTGCTGCTGTCTTACTCATGCTTATATACATAATTTAATAAAAGCCTCCATCAAAAATAACTGAGACTGCTACAGACTTTCTACCTTCTTGAATCTCGTGCAGCAAAATTTAGGGATCCTTGACTCAGAATTTATGTCTGACTTGCCACTGAGTACCGTCACCTCTGTTGGTGAGAACAGCCTGAATTATCACTCTAGCTATGAACTAGACTAGATGACCTCATAGGTCTTTTCTGGTTGTGCTTTTGGAAAGTTAAAGGCCGCTGTCAAAACTCCGCCTCTGTGCATGCTGCCAAGAGGGAGGGGGCATACTGGTTTGCAGTCAAGGCACAAACCTGAGACATGTAAAATTAAATTTCTATCCTTCCTCCTATCCCAGCTGATATGGGTATGGATACAGATCAGCAAGAGGAAAAGTAATATTCTTCAAAATGCTCATATTAACTTGGTGACTTAGACCCATCCTCCAAAATAAATGAAATACTGAGGAAATGCAGGAGGTTTTTTCTATTGCTAACCTGATTTCAAAGGGCAAGCTGCCCTATGGCCAGTTTATTATTTGGTAGGACTTTCTTAAGACTTTGTTTCAAGAAGAAAAAGAGATAAATTAGAAAAGATAGTTTAAGCATCTGCATCCTAACCTTGATAAATACAGTGTGTCCATGTTGTGCTGAGTACGGGTGGTAATTTGAAAGATATGGACACAGGCAGTCCACACTAACTGCCTCAGGGAGCTGCACGGGTCACAAAGTCATTACTGCATCATTATAAATCTTAGAGGAGTAAATTCCATAAATCCCTGTGTTAAGTTCAGTATAAGTTTTAGGCAACTAAGTTTTGCTGCAGCAAATAGCTTTATGTTCTTGGGCCTGATTTCTCTCTCATATATTTATGCATAAATTTGGACACAGGTTGCTTGAAGATTTCCTATAGAGATAACTCACCAGGACGACTGGGATACCCAGCTGAATGATGAGATTATTGGACACCCAAGTATTTAAGAGCAGGACAGGTGAATGCATGAAAACAGAAATCTGTGAAACAAGTACAATCGTTTCATCTTTCTCTTTGAGTGCCAAATGCACTCGATAGGTTTAGATGGAGTTCATTTACATCTAGATCATAGCAGAGGTTATTGAAAGGTGGGCTGTCCACCTTGGCTAGCTGTGAAGTGTGAGGTGTGCCCTCAACTATACATTTTGGGTACAACTCTGTTAGATTTATACAGGTTTCTGCTCACAGGCAGGCTGTAGACACCTAAATTCAGGTTCAGACACAGACAACTAAATTCTGATTCAGGCCAACACATCATGTGAGACCTCCAAGGAAAGCTGGCATTGGAGGAAGGAAGGAGTTCTAGATTTTGCCCTCATGGCATTTACATTTTCCCCCCAACTGTGTTTCATATACATTTTTGAACCCTATCCCACATTACTTTTGAAAATTGGGTAGATGTACCTTCGTTTCTGATACGCACCTGATTGTTTCCTTCTGGAGATTTACTGTACGGCAGCAGCCAATATGCACCTATATTTATGAGGACTGTCATATTCAATGATATACGAGAGGTAAATAATGTCATGTATTCTTAGTTGGCTTGAGAAATGTTCAGGGAAAATATCAAAATATAGGGCAACGTGCTGCAAAAATAAACACTTAAAAGCAACTAAATGAAACTGAAAAACAACCCCATGCATATGATTACCATTTCAAACAGGGAAAGCCTGACCCATTGGATACTCCAGAGGATCCTCCCCCATGGAAAGGTATTCATATATATCAGCATTTGTAAGATCCAGAACAACACTGGGGTCATTTTGTTTAAAATATACTGTGAACTCAGCAGGATACATCTGCTTTATATTAGTCTTGTGGAACTACTATAAAGGGCTTTGGGGGGCTTTTTGTTTTTTGTTTTTGTTTTTATTTAGTGGATAATTGAGGTAAAACTAAACTCGTGCAAAAATGAAAGCAATTCATGGTAGAAATATCTTGTCATCTTAAGATACCAAAAAATGAAAGAGCAGTCTGAAAATTAAATATGTACTTTTGAGCAACAACTTATTAAAGTATCTAATGATCTTTCAGTATTCCCGTTGTCATTATATTACAATGCTGGCTTTTTATCTCCATTCTGTCAATATGAAAAAATATATTTTAATTCTTAATGCAACCGTAGTTCAGGTTTCTGAACTGATTGCTTGTGGAATGGAGTCAACTCCATTCACCTTGTACTGTCATTAAAGCAAGTGTAAAACCAGCAGCTCCTGTAGATGGTTTAAGCTGATCTGATTTGGTAGCATCTTCGCTGCAATTTGCCATTCTCCTTGCATAGATGCAAGTAACAAAGGGAGAATCAGGCCCTCCATGCTGACAAAGGGCTCTTATCTTCCCAGTGTTTTGCTAGCTGATCATACTGTTTCCTTGTCCTTTCATTTAGGGTCATATAGATAAAAGTGTTTACTTTTTTTTTTTTTTTTTTTTTTTTTTTTTCTCTTTCTTGCTCCCAAGTCACGAATTCCCCTCCTCAATCTTTCCATCCTGTTAGGTGGATACCCCTACCTATCTGTCCTGTTGTCAGGTCCACAATCCCAGCTCTGCTCTGTGGCAGAACCAAGCAGAAAGGGTTCATCTGGACTGGGTCTTGCATCCTTAACATCCGTGTCTCACACAACATGAGATCAGGAGCTGCTACAGTCCTCTGTTTGCTTACTTTCTTTCTCAACTTAAATAAAACAAGAGGGGAGAAATGTTCTAAAGAGATAGTTCCTGCTTATGTGAGAAATTCACAGGGAATAAAAATAAAAATCTATTTACCTTCAACCACTTGCAATGAATTATGAATACAGAGGTGTCACCAATTTGCATAGAGCATGTACATGCAGCTCATTTTTGCTTAATCCTTTTGCTTGAGCTTTTTATTATTTCTTATTATTATAAATTCAAGTAGAGAAGGCAATTTCAGCACCTGAAATATTTAGAGAGGAGACTGATTATATTATTATGGAGAAAAGTGATTTTTATCAATTGATTTGGCAAATTCAGGCTCAGACACCTCCAGTTCTGTGATCTCCCATCTTGATTACTGTGACATCCTGTTCACTTTATTTTGATTCATATTTCCATGGTGTCAGCCATTCAAAGCACAAACAGCAAAGCACATAAATTAGCATATACTAGTTTACTAGCAACATTTCTGTTTCTGGTCCTGTCTCTTTTATTCCTTGTCTGCCACACTTTTTCAAGGGTTCAGTTTCAGCTTCTTTACATCTGTTTCAGCTTATACTCAGGACAACAGGAATACTGAGGAAAAGCCAGCTTTGATGGATGAAGGCAAAGTATCCTTCTTGTGAAGATGAAGATTAGTTTAAGAGTTTCTCAAGACAGGAAGCAAGGTTAGGCAAAAACTGAGTTGCAGTAGCTTTTCTGGATAGCGATGGGAACACTGCACCTTTGCATGATTTGAGAAGCAGCTGCACGGAGTAAGGTGCAAGCTAACTTTCACTTTGATTCCCCCAGGTTTGTTGGGTTATTGACCCACATATTTGCTGTGTATTGTTGCCTTTGACTGGCGTGATGGCATACAATCCATAATACAAGAATAAAGAGGAAAAAAATAATAATAAGAAATTAGGAAAAAACGGGAGCTGAAGAAATGCCCAATGCCAAGGTCGGAGAAGAAGAAAGGCTACATCTGGGGAACAACAGAAGGCAGATGGTAGGAGCTGTCACATGGCTGTAACCATGAACTTGAAAAAGACCAAGAGAATGGACAAAAGGAGAGAAAAGATGGCAACCAGCAAAACCCTGCAAGATGTCATCCATATCGGTGAAGTGGAAGCAAAGGAAAAAGAAATGAAGCTAAGAAAACAGAGCGAGAAAATTGAGACCAGCAAAATCACTTTCTGGTTTAGCTCAGGGCAGAAGATCTCTACTGGCCTTAGTCAGTTGACAGTCAGGAGCTGAGAGCCAGCTTATAGGAAACCAAGAGAGAAAGCAGGAGGAGCAGTATTTAATGCAAGAAAAGGCATGCTTCAAAATTTTGGAGGCCATGGCATTTGAAAAGCAACTGGAAAAAAAAAAAAAAAAAAAAAGAAAAAGGAGAAATTATGATTAGCGATTAACAAAGCAGGAAAATGGTTAACGGCATCAAGCAGAGAAAACCACTGTCACGGCCCAGAGCCCCAGCCTGTAATAGGTGTGTGGCCCATATGTCAAAAAAGTTAGGGCACTCCCTGCCTACCCAGATGGCTTCCCAAGGGGGAAAAAACATTTTGTTCTCATTTACAGGATGGTAGCTGAGAGAGATGGGAGAGGGGGAGAAGTGAAGGAGGCAGAAGATAACTGAAGAGGAAATTGATTTACATTTAAATGTTATGTTTTTATTACTTTCCTTTTTTTTTTTTTTTTTTTTTTTTGAACTCAGTGTGAAATCTCATCTTTTAAACTAGACAAACCAGAGTAAACTATTTTTCATAGCACAAAAAAATGATTGACACTCTAAGGTAATACTTTTTAAATTCCTCCAATTAAACAAAGCGAATTTAATTTTAAGTTTAATTAAAAGGAAATTTAATTAGAAAGAAGATTAAATTTTAATTAAATTTCTCCAAAATCCTTATCCTTGCCTTTACTGCTAATATTTCTCTCGGAACCAAATCCCTTTTTAATATTCTTAAATTCTATTCTAGTAAACTTCCCCTTTATATTAAAATTATATCTGCCTGGATGTACTCGCTACCAGGAAAAAAAAATCATTACCCCTCTTAAAATACTTGAAGAGTACACCTGAGACACAGAGTAGCTCAAGAGCGACCAGTGGAACATGCGGATATGCTTGGAGTGAGACGGTGCTGAATTAACCCACTTGCTGCTGTGTGCCCCACAACCTCCCAGAAAAAAAGCATCTTTGTGTTGCAAAATATTCCTTTCCTCCATGCAGCTATCTGCTGCTCAACATAGTCAGGATGTCCTTATGGGGTCTACTGCTCAGTATGCCCCATGCTCTGCTTCTGCATCCTTTTTAATTTTCTTCTGCAGAGTGCTGTGTTTTGTTTTGTTTTGTTTTGTTTTCCCATCTTCTCCAGGTCATTGGACAGGCTTGCGCTGGCTGCAGCCCTCAGGACATACCAGGTTTAATTTGTCTTTGCTAACTCCATACTCCTCAGGCATCAACTCCAGTCTCCTCGGCAGACAAAGCTGTCTGATAGCTACAAGTTTATCACTATGAGGTAGTGTAGGGATAGTGTAAAGCTTTGCAAGGCTCTGCTTGATAGTTTCTGAAGGAGATAGCCGGAGCACTGATGCACCCACTCTGACTGTGCTCCTGCACCTCCTAGGACACATTTCCTATGGCCAAAGCAACACCAAGCAAAGACAGGGAGCTAACACTGACTGGGCAGGCATGGCATCAGAAGCAGCTGTAGGACAGCACTTGTGCCAACCAGCCAGACTCTCACACTTCCAATTTTGTTATTTTTTTCCAGCAAGCACAACTGTATTTCATAGCAATAACTAGATGAAAGGTGAGTTTTCTCCAGTCGGAAGGGGACAATTAGGATGGCACTTGATGGGACTCTCCAGGGTTCAGAGCAGCCCTGGCAGCCATCTCTCAACACCTACATGAAGTGTGCTGCCACTCTGCCAGGATCTGTCTACAAGACCTTTCTTCCTCATAAAGAGTTAGCTTATGTCCATCATTGCACATTCAGAAGCATCCACGTTTATTTTAAAACATTGTCTTGGTGATCACAAGTTTTACCAAAGGATACTGGTTTGTAAAGCATCAGTATTTATGCTGCTTACATGTAAAATAGAATCCTCAGAACCCATAGGTTGCTATGACTGACAGCTGTCTATCTGCTCCAGCATCCCTTCTTTAACAGCAGCCAGGACCAGACACTTCAGAAGAGGATTTAAGAAACTCCATAATGGGTGCACCCCTTGCAAAAACCTGTCCATAGAGGATGCTTTGTCCACAAACCTGTCAACTAGAAAAGTCACATGACCACTTGAAAAAGAAAAATAAAACAAAACAAAACAAAACAAAAAACACGACTGCAAATATTTGTGCCTGTGAAATTCATTTTTTCATTTTTTTTTTTTCCAGACAAATAGCTCCATTCTACAGTTCATTCAGCTTTTGAAGGACTGCTCATAGAAAAATGTTTTGCAGAATCCATAGAGCTCCATTTGCCTTGCAGAGGAAGCCAAATAAGAGCTACCTTTCCTGCAGCAATCAAAGCAGAGTTCTAAGAAGCTGCTATATTTGCAAGGTCAGTCTCAACACACTCACCACCTATCACAACCCTGTGTACCGTACTCTGCATCTACAGAAATTCTCCAGTAACTACCTGTCTGCTTTGGCCACTTCTCTCCTACTTGTTGACATTTCTGGAGTCACGCAGGTCCCTCCTGGATGGCATTCTTGAGTTTTGTTTTGTTTTGTTTTGTTTTGTTTTTAAATAATCTTTCTATGTTGTCTCACTCTAAAGTCATCTATTTTGTCCCTGGTGGCACCTCATTCACCTTCTGATCTTCATGCTCTCCATGCTTCCCTCCCACCCACTGCAAAAGTCATCAAGAGCTGACCTTTCTCCTCACCAGCTGTCAGAGCTGGCTGAGGTTCTTGAACAATGAAATTATTGCCTTGTGGGGCTTTTTTTTTCCAGCCTCTCTTAAAGATAAACACGGACCAAGTGACAAAAATTCATACACTAGGAGTCTGTTGCAGCCAGTGACCAGAAAACACACAGAGCAAGGAATGATAAATAAAGAGGGCCAAAGGTATTATACATCTTATTTTTTTTTTTCATAGATGCTGTCCTGAACGTATTCCAGGAAAGGCCTGATAACATGGTGATAATCTTTACAGCCATTAAATCTCCATGATGGAGATTTAAGCTCATGTTATTGTATGCCACTATTCATTCCAAAATCTTTTTGGGGGGATGAAAGTATTTTGTTATCATCTTATATTATACTAGGAGCTGCACAGATGTCTAACAGACAATTGTAAGATTTTAAGTAGAAATGGAAATAAGGAAAGGGAATTAAAATTACACTTATTTCTCAAATGAGAAACTGAGGCAGAGAGAAAACAGTGTTGAGTACTCACGACTTGAAAATGCTCTCTCCACCTAATTTGAAGAATTCCACAAAAGTGACCTGTAAAATCTGTTGCAAAACAAAGAATTTAATCCTGATTTCCATAGTCACATACTGCTTCTTCAACAACAAATAATTCCATTAGTTTATATGGAAAACAAAATTTAAATTATAACGCAAAAGGAGAGAACATTTGGATCACTGACTGAAATGCTTCAATAAATATCATACAGATGATGAAATATGATACAATCCAGATATCCTCGAGAAAATCACTGCACTATACATCTTTTAATTAATGGATAATTTGAATTCATATTTTGTCTGAGGGCTCAGCCTATTGAGATGACTCCCTATGAAAGAAAAATTGACCTGTTAGGGCAATTACAAAACAACCAAGGCTGCCAGTACTGCATCAAGTGTCAGTGTGCAGAAGACATGCTGCACATACCTAGGGAGCTCCAACAGCAAGAAGCCTGAGACTGTTGCAGCCATTCAAAAAGAAAGAGAAGAAAGAAAAGAAAAAGAAAAAAGAAAAAGAAAAAAAAAAAAGGAAAACAAACAAACAAAATACAGAGAAAGACAGTGGATGCTTATGCTCATCATTGTATTAGATGTTTCTCCTGAGAACATGGCCTGAGCCACGTTCTTAATCGGCATGTGTTGCGACACTGTGCTGGAAACTCTTTAGTACATTGGTGCTGTGTTATGTTAAACTACGAGGCTCATGCTATTCAAGATGAGATTTAAAAACAAAACAAAACAAAACAAAAATGTATATGAAACTGTAAATAAAAGTCCAAGAGCATAGCACTGTGCCAATTTCCTTTGATTTGGACTGTTTGAGGCTTTATGCCCTATCTGTAGATCTGAGTTTTCTGCAGAAAAGCAAAGAAGCAGACAGTGCCAGACTGCATGAAGCCAACAGCTGACCTGATTCAGCATGCCATCCAGCAGTAACCAAGGAGGCATCAGAAGAAGGTTCAAGAAATTTCTCTTACAAAATAACTTTCTTCCTTTCCCACAGCAGGTTGAGATCTTCTTGTATCTGAAAGTGTACGGATTTATCTCCTTTCTCTTGCCGATGTCGAAAGAAAACTGTTCTTTAACATTAAGTGTATTCTGCAGACTAACTGAAGAGTAAGGAGCTTTCATCACGTAGACACAAAAATAGAGAGAGTTTTATGGGGTGTGTTTCATTCCCGTTGGGTGCCCACCAGCCATGACTACTGCCCTTTGGGCCACACAATCAACCTCCTCACTCATGAAGATAAATGTCGTATCAGCCCTGCAGTAAGCCATCATCTATTCTTGAGAAACAAAGAGAGTATATAGCATGACCTTCCTTGAAATATTGGATCTATTTACACGGGTTTGCGTGGACCACATTACTTATGAGTCACCAAGGGGAAACTGAGCTCCTTGTAGATAAAGCGATCAGTGCAAACCACTGTAAATAAATCTGAAATTTCTATGAAGGTCGCACTATGTCTGATTTATACTTCAGCATCCTATGAAATAATGTTGACCAGGTAAGTGGTTTTCAATTATTTTTTTTTATTCACATAAGAAACTTTTTTTTTTTTTTTTTTTTTTTGTAGTATAAGGGACTACCTATTTTAAAGCACATCTTGTTAGGGAGATGACACATGCCCAGGAAGTAAGTTACTATTGTCTGGCATAAGGCTAAATGTTTCTGGAACAGATTCTGCCACCCTCGCTCACCAGGATGACTAGCACGGACACACATAGCAGAATCAAACCTAGCAGCAATAGATGATGCTTAGAAAGTTTGAAGCTCCACTTTACTGACTAACCTATGCCTTTGTTTTCATAAAGAACTGCAGTATAGGTTAAGCCTGAGTGAAAGCTTTGTATGAGTAAAGTAGGAGTTATCATGAGCACTGGTTTTTGGTCTTGGAAGTTAGGTAATGCTCCAGTGACCAAATTACAGGAGTGGAAGTCAGGAATCTTGTTTCTGTCATTAATCTGCTTTGTGACTAATTTCACTTCCCTTAACAGCTTTCACCTGTCTTGTCTGTTAAAACAAGAGAGCCCCTGATATCAGAGAGGACTACCTGACACAACTATAACACTGGCAATAATAATTCAGACTTCATTTTATGTTCAGAAGTCTTTTGGTTGAACGTTTATCCAGTTGCTTCAGTTTGAAAAATCAGACCAGAAATCCATGAGGAGGTTCTCTAAGAATATTGACAAGATTTCTACTTGCTTTCCAGCATGTCATTGGTAGGAAAAATGATGTCTAGTGAGTGAAGTTAATCACATCATATGTACTTCTGAGGCAAAAAAAACAGATGTTTCAGTGTTCTAAACCAGACAAAATAATTATTATTCCAGAGTGCCTGATATGAGCACAGGACAAACAATCTTTTGAGAATTACATCTAGAAAGCTTGGATTTGCCTGAACTGTTACCCTGTCTCACAGAAGTAAGCTTTACTTAACACAGGAGCAAGTCAAGATTCAAGAAGACTGAGAGCGTCATCAAAGAAACTAAGCAGCCTGAATGATGGATAGCAGAAGAAACTCAGAACTGGCAAAGAGAATGATGCTCTTTGGAAGAAGAGATGAGTTTGAGTTACCAACGATTCCTCCACAACTTCGTATTTCAGATTACCTGTAAACAAGACCAGCTCCAGGCAAAAGGGAGTCACCTAAGGCAGCAAAACACTTGGGGAGCAACAAAATGTCCAAAGTCATTCTATTTTACTCCCGAATCTTTGAAAACCAGAACTAGCCACTGCAGCAGCAAGAATAATACAGATCAGCAGTTACCCCATAAGGGGTTAGTCCCTCTTAGCAGAACTGCTTGTCAAAGTATTCTGCCACATCTGATGTAAATTTCCTCCACTTCCACCAACGTCAGTGGATGCTCAGATGTTGTTGCAGTACCTCGCATCCATGTGGGTTGGTCCTGGTCCCCATCCCCACTCAGGGGTGGCTCTGACTGCTTCCCACGACAACTCTCAGAAAAGAGATATATCTATCTGTATGGCAGTACTTACCTCATGTAGGTATGCATAAACTAGAAGATAGAAAAAAGCAGAATTGCTTTAATGATTAAGGCAACCCTGCACCTTCGCTTTGAATATTAATTTTGATTTTATTCACCTCGTCTTTATAGAGGTAGAAGCAAAGTGATGGCTTACTTAGCACTGACTTTTCATTGCTCTGCTCTTCCACTGCTGACATTTACCTGGTGCAGGGAATTCACCGTGGGTGTAAATAATTTTATTAGTTGTGTTTTGTACCTCCTCTTCAGTGTGTAGGGCAATACAGAATCAACCTTGATGATTAGTATGGGTAGAAGTATACGCCTAGCAAGAGCTGATGCTTGTTAATCTTGGTTTTGGTGGACAACGATCTTTGTGTTATAAAGCATCTCTTTCAAAAATGGGATTAACAGCTTCATGAAAGTTAAGGTTTTGTTTTGTTTTGTTTTGTTTTTGTCAAAAGGTAACTGTGTGAACTTCTGTCTTTCCTAGTTCCATTTCTTTTTTTTTCTTTTGTTTTCAAACAAAAAGAATCCTAATGTGTCTTTGCATGGGTACTGCAGGAAAATATGCATTCGTTAAAATTTCCTGTAAAATATGCCCAGCACTAAGACTTTAGACTGGCTTTTAAACATTTAATAAAATGGGCTAAATTAGAAATTGGTCTGAAACACAGCCTCACAGTCCAGCTAGATTAAGGTTTCTCTGAACAAGATTGAGGTTTTAAAACCAGGTTGGTTAATTTAAACCAGACCAGGACCATCTTTTTGTCATTATCAGCAGTTCTGCCACACCTCAAGACCTTTTACCAAATCTATGCCTCAGCAAATTTAAATGCTAGTTTAACTGCAGTTGTTAGTTAAATGACAGTTAATTACTTTCTTGTAGTCCAGATTAATCGCTTTAGCAGATGAGTACCTTGCACGTTGGACAGGATGTATCTGAAATGTCTCTGGAAAAGCTGACTCAGAGAAGTGGGTTTTCTCTTCAGCTTGAAAACACCTTTCTGTCCTTCAAAGGGCAAATCTTAACAGTCATGAGCTCTCCATCACCATTTTTCAGTGTTTGGACTATGCTCTTATTCACATGGTCTGAATTTTTGGGTAGACCTGTGTGGCCAGGAGTTGGACTATATGATCGTTACGGATTCGTTCCAACTCAGGTTATTCTATGATCTTCAAGAATGGGAGGTGACTCGAGTGCATCATTGCCTTCATGGAGAAAAGATCACAGAACCACAGAAGGATGAGGGGTGCAAGGGCCCTCTGGAGGCTGTCTGCTGCAAGACCCCTGCTCAAGCAGAGCCGCCTACAACAGGTTGATCAAGATCAAGAACTGCCTCCTGACACAGAGGAGAAGAGCCTCAGTAAGTTGCTAAAGTAGCATTATCACATTAAACATTGTTGTTGTTGTTGTTATTAATTCTATTATTATTGTGCCAGGTCTTCCCACAAGTACCAGATGGAAACAATTCCCAAACTTTTTAGGGCCTGTATAAATGCACAACAAAATGCCAATCTGCAACTTAAGAAAGTTTACAGTTGAAGTACATCAAGTGATTGCTATTTAATTTAAAATGGGTTCAATGAGTTAAGAGTAATCGCATTAGAAAACCATCTATGCAAAATATTAATTCATATCTTTATTTCTTTCATTTGACAGTTTGTTTTGCCTCATCTTCTCAACCCAGATTTATCAGTAGTCTGGCGACCCTCAGAGACTATTTGAGAAGTGGTACAGTTTTGGCAAGGGCTAAATTCTAGCAGAAGACTCTTTGAAACTTGCTGTAAATCTCTCCGTTCTGTTGCTCTACAGACCCCGCTTCACCATCTGCCTTGCGAATTGCATTTTTGTTGTGGTATTTCACAAGTTTTAAAATATGGTTATTACAATCCATAAACTGGCTTTCACAGAGATTATTAATTAAGTCCAAAATATTGAACCAACGTGCTTTGTGAAATATAGCTCAAACGTCACTGCGCTGCTGCCATTATAACCCATCTGCATAATATTAGACTGAAGCACTGAGAAGCTGTAAGTTTTCTGTTTGTTGCAGGGGGGGAGGTTTGTTTTGTTTTCCCTTGTAGCAGTCCAAGAAGTAAAACCTGGAGCCTTAAAGTCAGGTGGATGAGATAAATTGAAACGGATCTTATTGCTCCCAAACACTCTCCTGGAAATAATGGCATCTTGACATTTTATCAGTCACTCATGCGGTCATTCTCAGCGGTATCAGCCAGAGCTTGAAGGATAGAGCCGTAAAGAAAGGATTGTCAGCCATAAACATTCCTCAAAACCATGAAAGCCACAAATGAAAGCTTAAGTAATGGAGGACGGAATACCCTTGATATTTCAACAATTACCTGCAACAACAGGCTTTGTTCAGAGCCCTGGCCATTTTTTCAAAAGCCTTTAGTTGTCATGGCCAGAAGAGGATAGGGAAGAAAGGCATCTAAAAAAAAAAAAAAAAAAAAAAAAAAAAAAAAGAGGGAGAGAGAGAAAATGAAAAGGGAAAAAAGAAAAAGAGAGAAAAAGAGAAGGATCAAAAGCTGTGATGTGAAAGGATAAACATGGGTAACTGCACATATGAGGAAGTTTATGGAAAATTTTCAATTTCTTTAAATCACGATTTATTGCCAGATATTAGAATTACTAGGCTTGTATTGAGATATTTTTCCCCTTTTCTCCAAGACATCATTAGAAAGACAGTCATGCTGCTGATCTGTTACCTCTGTGGCCATTTCTAATGTCAAATTACAGAGGAAAAAAATGACACTTGCAAGCACATGGCAATCGAAGGAGCTTCAGTAACAGATGGAAGTGAGCAAGTGGAAAGCAAAAGTGAATTCAACTTCCTTACACTTTGGAAAGATATTATACTTAGTGGAGGACAAAAAAGAAGGAAAGGTAATTTTACATAGCCTTTGTGCCATTATTTTGGCAATTTAGAGCTCAGGGAACCTAAGTTAAATATAGTGCTTGGTATCCAAGTCAACCCAGACTCTGGAGGCAGTAAACATGAAAGGTTAAATGCTCTAGAAATTGCATTTGTAGAGTTTCTCAACTTAGGAGATTAATAGTTACTCAAAGCAATGGATAAATATTAGCAAAGGACCATTAGCAGAGAAAAACGCATCAGTGAATCAGTGCTCCCCAGCTTATCAGATCAATTTTAAATAGGTTTATCTTGGACTTTTCTAGCACCTTAATGAGAAACAAATTGTTTTTTTACCCCTTTTTGTTTCTTGAGCCTTTGTTGACTTTTTGATGTTTCCTACAACCAACCATTAAAATAAATGGGTCAGTGGCATAAGTGTATTAATTCCCTCTCCCCTGCAGGTTCCTGGATACAGTCATTTTATAAAAGTTCCCTTTTATTACTCTGCTTATGGTCACCTAAAGTTTAAGAACAAATGAGCTACTGTTGTTTAGTGATTCCTACTAAGGTAGATGAGGCCAAGTAATGAATGGAAGCAAGACCAGAAGCAGGAGGCCAGTTTGCCTTTCCTCTTATATTTATGTAGATGACAACAAGAACAGCTAAGTTAGTACATGTGCAGTTGTGTAAGCCTGTGGTCAGAGAGAAAAGAATCACATCCTGTGTTTGCAAACAAATATTGAGTCCAACCAATTGAACATGAAAGCTCCATTTTACCTTTTAAACCTCCGGGGGGGAGGGGGAAAGACAGAGACAGATAGAGAGGGGGAATTAAGTATTTGAAATATGGTCCTTGTTAAAGCAATACAAAACACTGACTGCACTTCAGCAATGGCAGAGAAGAGGGCAAAGCTTAACTAAACATGTAGAAATTTGAGGCCATTTGAAATGTCCCAGGACATGCACCTGGCCTCTCTCTGCCATCTCAGAAACCTACAATTCCTCCATAAGTCCTGGACCATTTTTGACAGCCTGATTTGGATCTCTTGAACACCCAAGATTGTCTCAGATGATTCAAAGCACCCAGGGGAGGGAAACTGAAATGAACAGGAAAGTCAAATTTCCCAAGTCATACAGACACCTCCCTCTGGGCCAGGCATCTTATTGACAATTGACTTTTGGCACCTAAATGCTTCTTTGGAGGACTGTACTATCCTTTTTTTCCTGGAGTACCTCTGTCTGGTATTCAATAACATTGCCCTGAGAGCTGGGAGCTGAGTTTTGCTCCTGACCAGCTGAGTAAATCCTAATGATCCATTACTTACCGCTGCCTTCATTTTCCATATTTGTCATACCAGTTGGTTTATTTAAACTAAGTTGTCAGCAAATCCAGATTGCTCTATAAACTGTTAATGGAGACTCATTCTTCTTTGGGGACCACCAAATGGTGAGGTAACAAAATTTTTTTCACTGCCTCTGAATGCTGAGATGGTGGTGGTCAGTTTGGAAGGCTGTTGGAAGCTGTTTGTGCCTTGAGGTGCCCATGAAATGGAAATTCATTGCTCTGTGGACCTGTAAATTCTCCAGAGGAATGTGCTTTCACTTCCATCACCCACTATCTCAGGTGAGGAACATCATATTACCTCCTGCCGACCATGGACCTCATGGGCTACAGACATCCACTTAGTTTCCTCCATGATCCACTAGCCATAGGTTCCAGCAAAAGTCTTGATTTAGTAGATGTCTTTTTTTTTTTTTTTTTTTTTAGAAAATAATTGCCAACAGGCATTGACATCAATAGCTGGTTTTATACAAGATTTGAACATACAAGGTCTAACACTATAATGTAGGAAACTCTTTTTATACCAACTGCAGCTAACAAACCAATGCATCTGCCCTTATATTTTCTCTTATAATCAGAATTGTCTGAGTTCTGCAAATAATGATGCTGGCAAGTTTAGAAATCTTCTTTGGATTCATGTATTCATTCAATTTTCATGACAAAACAAGTGCTTTTTTGTGTGAATAGTTCATTCTTTTATAGAGGGAATAACACAGTTACCGTGAGGTTAAATGTTGCAGTGTATATCTGGGTAAGTTGAAATACAGAATAACATTTCTACTTCCTCCAACAGAATATGTATTTTATCTTATATGATGACTTGTTTCTTGCTAGTCTCTGTCAGCAGGAGCCATCAACATAATAGTGTTTAGCTGACCTGTGAAAGAGCTTCTGGTAACCACTACTCAAGAGTTCCATTAAGACAGAATCATTTAAGCTGATTCCATAATACTGTGAAACTTTTGTAAAATGAGGTTAAGAGGTTGATGCATTTTATATAACCAAATGTAACCATTTTGGGCCTGAACTTGCGAGCTGCTGAATAGTCTCAGCTTCCATTAACAATAACATGCTCAATAACATGCTCAGCATTTTACGGGTTCAGTATCAACAAAATCTAAAATTTTAAGATGTTTTAGTTACAGTAATAACAGTAAAAGTGTACAGGAATTTGAAGACATTTACAAAGTAAAAGAAACAAAACCCATGCATTACTGATGACAGTTTCTAGTTAAAACCTGCCTTGACTTGCCTTGCTTTACCTTCCTTCCCCCTTTTAAATGTGGAATGCTTCTTAGAGGACCCAGGATAGCTAATTTGATTCATGATACTACATTTTTTGATGACACTGTTCCTCAACAATCATCAGGCACATTATGTGCCAATAATTACTCAGGCAATTCTAGTTTTTATTAAGTACATCAGAGGACAGCCCACCAACTTAATATGAATGTAAGGGCTGGTATCCAATGTAGATACATCAGATCAGAAATCTAGCCTGGAGGGAGACCAGTCCAGTTCCATGCTTTCTCACCTGTAATTTAGTTCCACATATAAATGTATTGAACACTGTTTAAAACCTAGTTAAGTCTTGTTGACTCCAAAAATGAGACTAGTTCCATACCCATTTTCCGCTAACAGCTACAACCCTTACCATCTTGTCCAGGCTAAATTTATTCATTTCTACTTTATCCCTATCAAAAATTATCTTGGTGATACCAGTAATGCCAATGATCTGAACCTGTAGATTTTTAGACTCTGCCTGGAAGATAATCAATATCTTCCATTCCTACTGACTGCAGCAGGCCTGGGCAGATTCCACGAGTCAGGTCCGAGCTAGAGCACCTTCAAAATTAAATTCCATCAGTGTAAGTAGAAACATCACTGCTAAAAAGCAAGTTAAAAAATAGTTTGCAGGAAGTTATAGACAATTTCCCAAACAAACTCACTTTCTTCTTGAAACTCATAGGACTTGAACACACAAATCACTCCTCTTTCTTGGGCTATTTATCATTTTTAGAAATTATAGATTATATACACCAAGCACCAATTTTATACACCAACAACCTTTACAATGCAGCTGCAAAACAGAACACTCTGAAGGGTATGTTCTCCTTTCAAAAGGGATGAAAAAGTAAAATAAGATAACGCCTAGGTCTGCAGTAACATTTTCCATTTAAGGATCTCAAACTGGTTATAAAGGGACCATTAACCTCATTAAACACCCACAAGTCAGGAATTGAGCCATTATCTTCATTGCTTTCCATGAAGGGGAGTTGTGCATTGGGGGGGGGGAGTGTTTTAAGTTTGTATATTTTAAGGGGAAGTTTTGCAAATGTTTCCCAAGCTTGCTATGACTGATTCAACTCTAACAGTTTTAAGCAAATCTGGGAGCAATGTATTGATTGTTCTGAGCCAAGATAAATTACATGATATATAACAAGCTGAGAGCAAAACTGGATAGATCAAGGCTCAGGATTGTTGTTAGCAACACCATTAAGTTTATTCATAGGGTGCAGCCAATGCCCCAAAGAAATCAAAAGCTGTATATCATTGCCAGGGATTAACCAATGATGTTTTAGGTTCTCCACTGCCTCAAAAGGAGAAAGGTTATCTCACGGGAAAGCTTATCACAAGCTGGAAGTAGGAAGCCACCCTCGACTCCCTGCCAAGGAGAATATTCTGAGTGGAGAGTAACAATTCACAAAGCTAGGACCAGCAACATGAAACCTTAGAGACAAGTTCCGCTTTTTGTTTTCCTTTTGACGAGCTCTTGATGACTTATCAAAAGATATTCAACTAGTATTCACCCCACCCTAAAACAGATACTGGCAGTTGCCTAGCTGTAGCTAGGTATTAACCTTATTAACTAATCCAAGGAATATGTCTTAAAACTATTGACCATTACAGTACTGACTGCAACAGACATATACACCCACAGCACGTACAGAAACATCTATGTCTAGGGGCCTAAATCCAGAGCTGAATCCCACTCTGAATTGCACTGCTGCAGCTAGGCTTTGATTTTGTCAGGTACTGAGATGCCAAAATTAACAATCTGAGTCTTGCCCTGTGTGTTTATAGTTTATGGCACTTTGTAAAAAATACTATTAGTAAAGAGAAAGCAGAAGACCCAAAGTTTCCCTGGGCAAACAGGACGAGAGAGGCTCAGCTGATTGTTCAGGGTCATTACCATAGAAACAGACTCCAAATCTCCTGCCATCTCCTGCCCCCAAATAACTAGGCAGAACTCCTTCTCCTGTGGAAGACATGTTTTCCAACAGAATTAGCATATTTTCTGGAGGAAGTCTCCTTTGAAATCTCCCTGGGTGTCTCCAGAGACTGTTTGTTTCCATTCAAAACTCACTCAGCTCAACCCTGACACCGCACTGGCTCAGGGAGTTCGTGCCTTGTCGTAGCATGTTTGTCTTGCAACTTTGTTCATTTCTCTTCTTTAAATACTGCATGTGGGTGGTTACAAAACCTTGGGAGACTACAGATATGCTTTATTCCCCTAGAAACACATAAACTAATAAGCCATTTCCTAGATATCTCGAGTTTTAGTAATATTTAGGTTCAGTCACTACTCAGGAGGAAATTTCAGATTTTTGTTTTACTTCATAAACATTAAGAAGGTCAGTCTTTGTTCACCCTCATTATAAAGTAAATTTCCTGATAAATGTCAAAACTGCAGCATAAGCAAAATGTCTCTTGCTTTACTGGTGTCATCAGTTTGGAGATATGTCTTGTGTAGTGAAGATATTAAGAGAGTTTGACTGGTGTTGGGACATGTGGGAGACTGGCTCCCAAACTCCAGCACAGCCACTGTGGCAAGTACTTTACATGGAGTGGGTTCACAGAATAACAGAATCATTAATGTTGCAAAAGCCCTCCAAGATCATCCAACCATCGCCCTACCACCAATATCACCCACTAAACCATGTCCCTAAGCAGCATGTCCAACCTTTCCTTAGACAGCCCCAGGGACGGTGACTCCACCACCTCCCCGTGCAACCAATGCCTGACTGCTCTTTCCAAGAAGAAATGTCTCCACACTTCCAGCCTGAACCTCCCCTGGCACAACTTGAGGCCATTCCCTCTTGTCCCAAAGAGCTGGAGCATCCCTGAACTGCTAACAGGCAACAAGACAGAAAAGAAATAAAAAAGAAAAGGTAAGAAAGAAAAGATCCATGAAATCACCTGGCCAGAATTATAAAACAGGTTAAGAAAGAAATGAAACATGGATCACAAACCTCTTATTTCATACTAACTGTCTTCGACACATGGTAAAATATGAAAATAAGTTGTTCATCTAGCCTTTCTATTTCAGTAACAACCACTAGATGAGATTCTCCTACTCTGTCCAGACTAATTATACAATTTTAATGTTCTTGACTTAGGAATTCAAGTCCTGAAAGACTGAAAGTCCAGTTTGTTCTGGACTTTTGTTCAATATGACAAGCAAAAGAAAATTGACCAGGAGAAGTAAAATCCATTTTCTTTAGCCTTACTGCAGAGATGTTCACAGGACACATATGTGTCACCGCCTGATTTTCCCCAGAGAAGTCTACATAGTCATATTGCACTGTGCTCTTAAACAAAAATGAACCTGCAACCTATACACTCTACTTTTCTCCCCACCTGCCAAATTCCTGTAAAACCCTAAAGATTTTAGGCTTTTCTCTTTGTAAATGTGCTTACTTGGGATATGAATTCAAGTATGAGCCATGCTTTCCTCGATCTGGAACTCACTTTTCCAAGAGGATGCAAACAAGAACATATAAGTGCTGACAGTTCTCCAATGCCGTCTTCACAAATCCTCCTCCAGGGACAGATAAATAATGAAGCAACTCAATGGGAAATAACACTAAAGCATCTCAGCCCAGAGAACCACAGTATATGCACCAGACATACATGGGTGAATGCAGAAATGCTGAGAACATTTAGCAACACGAGTAGGACTTTGGGAACCCTCACGCTTGTCTAGGCTAACCGAAGCGTAAATCTGGAGTAAATGGAGCAACAGTGACGCAAACTGTCATAACAGATTGAGAACCAGATTCAGAGCTCCTACCGTCTACCTGCATGATAGAAAAATCTCCATCATCTCTGTATCATGGCATATTTCTTAATATTTCTCTTTCAAAAGCCTACTCTGCCTGTTTTAGCAGTGCTGAAATGCAAATTATTCATCTTACATTTTCCACAGCTGACTCCCATTCCACTAATTCAGTTATGCAACACTTGACCAAAATGATTCCTCTCTCTCACTTTTTTTTTTACTACTTTACTGATATTTGTAGCAGCCTTTATGTCCAAGGCTGTCAGCGAACTGAGTTTGATCAAGCAAATTTTTACTCCCAAGACTGCGCTGCTGAATTAGAATGGCAGTGTGCTCTCAGCTAGTGCATTAAGTAAAACAGCATAACAGCATGCCGCTTTTTAGACTTGTAGCCTACAATTTCCCCTCCTGCCCAGAACTTATCAGGGAGATCTATTAACATCCTGCAAGCACAGGATTTTTCCATTCAGTTACCATTTCCTTTCCCATTCATTACCAACAAGCTATTAACCATTTCCATCACTACTGAGCATTGAGCTGATGTTTACAGAGAACTAAAAAGATTCTAAAACAGTCTTCCTGACTGTTACTTATTTTCTTAAAGAACTCTCTGAGCTTTCTCTATAACTACTGTAAGAATACATATATTTATTTCCTTATTTAGGTGGATGGACCCCTCTAATTAGATAGGGGCCATAGACCACCACAGACCCACATATGATCTCTGAAACTTGTCAGACACATGAGGGTCTCCAAGATCAATGATTTAATGCTTGTTATTGACAGGACTGACTTAGGTTTTCTCTAAGCAAAAGGCAAGTGTAGGACCTAGTCTTGCATTGCAGTCATTAAGCCGCACATAGTCCTCCTCTCCCCATTCAAAAGTTTACTCCTGACTCCACTCTTCTGATCCAGTGAGATGAAGCATTGGCTTTGTTTGGAGAAGACATCATCAGTGACCCAATTTTCTATCACTGACTTTAGATAAAACACATATCTTTTTTTTTTTTTTTTTTTTTTTAATCCAATACCTTTTTTTTTTTCTTTCTATCAGTACGGTTTTGGAGTGCATTATAGGCTCTTCTCCATTAATATGATATCTGTTGTTCTTTGGGAGGGTTTTTCTGACTTTTATGCAAGACTGCAGTGTCCCATTCAGATCCACTTTTAACAACAAGAGGCAGGAAAGGGCCTTTAACCAGCTTAAAAGGGAAGTGCTTTTCATATAGCAGCTCTTCAGTTTTCATATGGCTCTTGCTCATTGTGCTTTGATCCTATTGACACTGAATGCTCTCTTGCTATACCTCAGTGTGATATAATGGAAGGAACGCCATGTGGTAGTCTGCAGAAAAGTCGATTAAACTAGCAGACATAAAACTGCAAACAGCTTTTACGCGTCACTAATGGACTGGGACCGCTTGGTTTTTATGATAGCTCAGAAAACCTTACACACCTGAGGTGTTGTAAAAATGAGTAACAGTTAAAAACAGGAAGAAATGTAAAGGATGAGGGGCAAGGCTAGATGGCTTTTGGCGTTAGTTGTTGAACAATGCCAGACCACAGTGTGTTTACAGGTACACACAAAATGAGCTCTCCTTCTCATGGGAGATTGTCTTTATACCAAACACACCCTAGAAATTTGGTGATCAAAACTTTTGCTGTTAACAAAGTCCCTTTCCATCTGTTATAAGGAGGTAATAGCTTTGGTCAATAGGGATATTTAAATTGTAGGTTCAGTGTTTGGCTAACTAAGGGTATGCTTCAGCATTTTCCTCTGAGTTAGCAGAAATACTAGTCATTAAATATTTTCCCATATTGTGTTTAGCTCAGTGCTGTCCGACTTTGGCTTTCAAAGGAATTAGAATTAGAATTTTCCATTACCATCATGTTGCCACATGGAAGTCTTGCATGGTGCTGTTTTCCCTTTTAGGGCCCAGGACTGGGAAGGACAAAAGTTCTTCAAAATCCTTTTCTCCTGTCCTCAAGTTGCAGACACATGGGTTGATTTTCCAAGATGAGCTTCAGAAAGCGCTATCCGAGAAATGACAAATTTCTATAAATAATGCTGAATACTGCAAATTATATGCCTGAAAAATCACTTGATCATTAAACAATATATGACTCCTTCTATAAAATAAATAAACAGTGAAAGGAAAAGGCAAAAATGAAGCTTGTGATTAATGTGGCCTAAACAGTTCAGGAAGTTGTTGGTCAAATGCTAAGATGCTGTGTGTGTCATATACCTTTGAGAGATCCTGTCCCTAAAGCAAAACTGGTCAGGTCTGACACTTGACTGATACCAATAGGAAAGACAGACAAATTTCCAATGCTGGCTCAACTCGGCAGCATAGAGCAGGGTTTTTTATGGCAAAATCTTTTGACCATCATAAATTTTCATGCTCTGTACCTGGATACCACAGTGAATGGTGATAGATCAGATCCATTTGTCATTCCTCTCCGAGTCACTGCGTTAAAGGAACATGACACATAGCAATCTAGTCATGAAAAAATAAAACTTCGGTGATGTCTTATTAATATTCCTGCATGTAGTTGGAGGGAAAAAGTTAACTTGCAGATAGTATAGCTCAATTAATTGGAAAACACGCATCCTAAAGAAAACCCGACCTTAATTGCATAGCTTTGACCTAAAATGAATTGGGTTTGATCTTAACTGGCTGGGCACCAAAATATATATTCTATTATTTTTTATCTTGCTGTGGTAATTAATGTAAGAAATGTCTCATGCCAAGCTAGCTTTGCCTGTAGTGTCCTCAGATTAAAGGGAAATGGAAATAGCATCTCTGACAGAGTGGTTGCATAGTGTTCTCATCCCCTGAAGGAAACCCAAGCCTTGCTGACTAAGAAGACTTCAGCTTTTTGATCATGAGTTATTGGATATCGACCCGTCATTCAGCCAGGGTTGCAAACTGACTGTCCTGAACTGAAAGGGTTGGAATCAGATCATATCCAGGGGGAACAGCTCTCCCAGCAAAACTTCCTTGCCATCTAAATCAAGCCTACAAATAGCAATTCATGTTTGTCAGACATTCATCAAATGTGACATGCTTCATGGAGCCAGGCCACAAAAACACAGGAACCTGTCATAATAACCTCATGGAAGACGGCAGACAATTCTGATGCTGTATGACATGCCAGGTAGCGGATAGTGTGTTTGCTGAAGAGGTGAATGTAAAACTCGATCTCGTAGAAAGGGAAATTGTCACTCATAAATTGAAAACAAACAAACAAACAAAAAAAAATAGAAAAAGAAGACTATCTGATCCAATTAAAATGTACATTGATTCCTGTCAGGTTGTGAAAATGCTGACATGCAGGGATTGATCCTGCTGAGGGATGTTGCAGAAAGCAGCAGGCCCCATAACTGGAAGCTATTGGTCTCTCCAAACCCACAAGGTGTAGCTGCTCATCTCCAAAATTATATATCTCATCCTATAACTTAAAAACACTACTGTTTCAGGCAACAATAATCACTATGTTGCAGTACAGCCAACTCTGATTTAGACATTGTGGAAAGGGCAGACTCTGGAACACCCTCACCCTGACTGAGTCTCCTGCACTGAAGAGCAGCTTGCAGGGCTGAGGCTGGATATGGACTGATGCAAAAAAAGTCACAAAGAAAATCTGTGATGAGCAAGAAGACTCAGTGTTTGTCCAAGCCCAGCTTGATTTACGAGTGCAGCAGGGCTGCATCAACAGGTAATACAAAGGGAAGATTTTCAGGTGTAGATGAAATCACCAGTGAAATAAAAGAAAACCAGGTAAAACTTTTCAAAAAAAAAGAGATATTTTTATAAACTGCCTCTTTTTCAAAACTGGGGAACAGTTTTCTATAAAACTATTTTCTCCCACAATTATTTGTCTCCTCAAAATTTTCTCTTTTTGAACTGTATATTTCTTTCCTCCATCATTTTTTGATATCACTTTCTTTCTTTCTTTCATCCTACCACTTTCCCTGTTTTCAGTAAGGGAAAACAAAAAAAAAAAATAAAAAAAAAAATCTGATTTGGAAAGTCTGAAAGTTTAACGAAAATAAAATATTTTCTTTAGTAGATTTGTTAAAAAAAAAAAAAAAATCCATGTCTGCTAACAGGATCATTTATTTTCTTGTCCTAAAATAAAAGAAAGGTGTGTAGCTTTGGTTGTTTGACTGGCTTTTTCTTTAAAGCTTATTTTCCTATATGTTCATGTGCCATCTTGATTGCATGTTGGGAGCAAAGGCCAAACAAGGATCAAAGTACAGATGAGTACTGCTGAGGTGTAAATACAGTCAGTGAGGGCTCCCAGTGCGTGGTTCAGGAGCCCAGCTGAGTCTGGCAGTTTTCACGTATGTGGATGTCTCTGTGCCAAAAACAGTATAAAATGACACCTACATTTAAGTAACTGAAGGGCCCTGTTGGATACTACTTAGATTGTATCCCCTTAGGTGAAATTACATTGATTTTCCTTGTATCAATTCATTCATCTTAAAAAATAAAATAAAATAAAATAAAAAATACTAATGCATCTTGTGCATCACTTGGAAAATTCTACTTAATCCATTGACAAATTTATAGACACCCAATATTAAATGTTTTGGACTTATTCATCTAACATATTGATATATTTTAAATCAGTAGATGAAGGGACACAGACACCAGGAAAATATTCCAATAGGACGGTCAGAGAAATGTAAAACTCAGCCTTCCACTGAAATAAATTATCATTGTTCTACTGTCTTACGTCCCTTAGCACAAGAGATAGTTGCTATAGGAGATAAGCTCTTATAGGTGATTTTTCAGGTAAAATGATAGATGCCAGTAGTGTACTGATAGAAAATTTTGCCCTTCTATATTACTGTTTCAGACATTTTATTGACAGCCTGTGACAATACCATCTGTTTAGAGGTAGGTAGCAGTTCCTGTCTAGTTTATGCACACCTATCAGTCTGTGAGCTAGAACTTACAAACCTCCCAGAACTGCAAGTCATCTAGGAAAACCTCCACATGGAACTTCACACATCCTTCTTCTTAACACAAGAAAGACATAAAAGATGTTCTATGCCATGTCAAAAAAAAAAAAAAAAAAAAGAAAAAAAAAAAGAGCCCTGGATTATTGACAATCTGCAGATGGAATGAGGTGCTGTATGATTAATGTCCTGTGGGGAGGATGCTGTAAACAAAACATTCTTTTGTATTGCAAATAAATGGGTCTGCTAAGTACTGTGTAAATCCCCCCAGGTAGCAATGGTCCGAAGCTCTGACAAAAAATGCATTTGCAGAGCACTTAGTGTCAAGAAATCCCATCTCTTGATGCCAAAGGGTTGAGTGTCTCCAAATCACAGGATAAACTCATTAAAATGGGCCATTACTGGAGGAAGAAGAAGCCCCAAGACTCCTTCCCCATTTCTTTGTAGGGTTAGCAGGAGGAACCAAAAAGCATAATACAGGTTTGAGTGAACATAAAACAAAAGTAAACTCCATAAGGAGTGAGGATTCCAAGGTAAATAAAATACCGAAAGTCAGCAGAGGCAAAAGTTAACTTAATATAAAATACTTGACCCTCAGGTAAGGCATTAAGATGTTGTTTTGGCAGCCAGAACTGATAGCAGACTTGCTGAAAGGGTATTGGCTTCAGAAAGAAGACAAATACAATCCTAATCCCTTTTTTCCTGCCACATGGTGGAGATGAGTGAAACCCAAGGGGGAAATTCTTATTACAGCAAATAGGTACAAGTCCAGAGGAAAAATTAAGTCAACTTGACAATTTACAAATTTCCTTTCAAGCATGAAAGGTGGATGAAAACAGACGGTTATTTTTAAATTCAGACCACAGTATTTTGTATGTTAATATCACTGCTAAAGAATAAGGGACACAGGAAAAGAGTTCATAATGAACCCAAGCTTCATCTCACTGGAATGAAGCCAAGACAAAATAACTTTTGTCAGACAAGCAATATTAGAAAATCTAATACAAGGAAGAGTCATCTTTCCTTCTTCCCATCAGAGGCAGTGAGACCTGGCAGTTTAAGTTTAAGCACAGCTTTCCAGGTGAAGATGCAAACCAAGATAAAATTGGCTTATGCCTGACTTTGCTGGGTTAAGGAATATACATCATGAAGTTCCTTGGAAAATAGAGATTCCTTTGCTCTTTGCTTCCTGTTTGTCTTGATTTATTCCCCCACAGTCAAAAGAGGATTAGATATAACCAAAGTTTTCCATCAGCATACCTGTACTATTCCACAAATGAAGAACCTTGAGCTATGTGGAAAATACCCAAACTGTTAGGTGGGCATCTGCTTAACTTTTATGGACCCTTAACATGTGCTTTAAAATGCTTAAGCATGCCAGGACCACAGACCTTAGGTCCTAGCAGTGTTAAATGTTGTTTTTGTAGGTGGACAAATTCCAATCACTTTTGTGTTGTAGAGAAGTGATTGTACAGATCTAGTTATATCCTGACCACTACACTAAGCCAGATAGTCTCTGATGTTGAATCTTGGGCTCAGTCTTCCCTCTGATATCAAGTAAACTGCATAGTCACTCATCATTCTGCAGCTAGAAAATAACCCCCTCTCCAAATTCAGAGCAGTTAACACAAGCATGATAGTGTCAGTGAAGATTATATATGGGTGGGGTCAAAATAGCTAGTTTGGGGTGAAGTGCAAACTAGTTGAAATTACATCTTTTCTTGATGTTCCAACAAGCATTTGCTTGGCTTTTTTTTTTTTTTTTTTTTTTTTTTTCTCCCTGTTGTAGAGCCAGATGCACCTTCCTCCTGAGTGAGGATATCAAAGCAGACTTCTCTTTTTAAGGAGCTGCATGAGCTCTAGGCACATGTGGCTGCCATGAAAGCATATTCTACAATGAGAAAAAATCTCATGCTGAGGAGCAGAGAAATGCTGGAGGAAAAGAAACCACATCTCAGGGCTGAGAAGAAGGAGTTTTGCCCTTCCTTGTAGACCAAAGAGGAGCTGAAGTGAGATGGCAGATGACATGAGAGAATTTGTCCAGAAATCTGTTTTGTTTCTTCTCTCAGAGGTCACCTAGGCAGAGAAATGTGTCCATTCCTAAGGGTACTCTGAATTTAAGGCTGAAGCTGTGGAGAGTTTTGTAGAGGTAGTTGCCAAGAAAAGAGAATATCAATTAAAATTCTGAAATGGAAAACCTCATGGAGGTTCATAAACAGACAACATTTAAATGTCTCTCAGCAGATAGGCTGGATTATCATTTGCTACCTCAGATTGCAAAAGGGTGATCAGCCAATAAATAAAACAAAAATACCATGCCCAGACACAACAAAATGCTACTGAAAACTTCCATATCATAAGAGGAGTCCATCTGGTGGCATATTTTTATGCTTTTCTTCCATACGACTTATAGCTGATTTATAGCCAAATATGATATATGTGTACCTCAGCTAGCATGATGGGGTCTAGCATTACACAGATAATGTTAATTATGTAATTGTTACCATAAATTACACTGTAGTTATATTAATCTATAGAAAGTGCTTACAAGATTGGGACCTAAGCTGCTACCTCATGCCAACTTTCCCCAAATCCCAAACAATCATTTTTGAAAGATGGTTCTTCTTTGACAACATCTAATTAGAGAATTGCTTGGTGGAGAGATCTATATGAATATGTATATAATAAATATATAAATATATAGCAATGAATATATAAAAACCTTTATATAGAGAGATTTGAATAAGCATTAAAAGACATCCTGGTTCCAGCAATGTAAACAAAACAATAACTAAGACAGAGAACAAAATTTCTGATAATTTGGTTTTTAAGATGTCACTATATCCTCTCTTATATATTTAGTTGATGGCTGTAAGTTATAAGTTGGTCACCTTTGAATTTCTCTATAGTTCAGAGAAAGACAAAGGGAGAAAGATACTCTTTGAGAAGGTGACTTTTGGGGGGTTGAATGATCCTCTGGAGATGCCTATTTTATTCCCTGCCCAAGCAGCCAATGTAAAACTACTCATTTATCATGCTGTTTGGAAAGCCAAACATTGAATACAATTTGGTTCCTATTACCAAATTCCTTGATCATCTACATAAAGTAATGCGTGTATTTATTTGGTGCAGAGAAGAAGCACAGTCTTTGAAATCAATGAATTTAGCCTAATTTGTACAACAGTTGTTCTCATGTTGGAATACGCATCTGGAACTAGTGACATCAATGCTAAGGGTGTCAGACTGATGTGACTAGTCAGACATTAATGTTATAACTTTGCAACTTCTAAAGTTACATGAGATCTTTTTCTCTCCACAATTTGCATATTTCCAGTCATCTGGGTGAATTCCAGATTTCCTTGCAAAATCATCTCTTAAAATTCAGGCACAGCTAGGAAACACAGCAGATTTTTATCATTGTTAACAACACTTTACAGTTCAGAAAAGAAAATGATTTAAGTCTGATCTAGACATCTAGGCTCTATCATAGGTAATAAAAAGTGGTAAACATCTTCAGAGAGCAATTAATTTGCGGGCTCAGTCTTGCTTTTGGTAAAGTGAAAGTCATTTTGGGGTGGATATGAAATGTAGGACTGTCTTGCAAGAGTGATAAATATAAGAAGAGGTGTTGTGAGACAAAAACAGGGAAGATAACAGCACAGCTGCTAAATATCTGAGCTAGGAATGCACAGGCTGGAATTTATCTCATCCACCTTTATCCACTTTAAAGAGCATCATCAGGTCCAAGTTAATCATCTAGGCTCTTTTCTAGCTGATGAGACAGCGTGACCAGAGAGTGTTTAGTTCTCTGCGTCCAATATTGGCAGGCTGAAATGCCCATGGCATGTGTTGGGTGTTTGCCATCAACTTCAGAAAAAAAAAAAAAAAAGGAAAAAAAAGAAAAAAGAAAAAAAAATTTGATCTAATTACTGATTACTTGACTTAACTTAAGTTAACATTACTTAACTTAAGTGAGGTGAGATTAATCCCATACCACACACTTCCTATGTAGTCATGTTTGTTTCATTTAACTGTTGGGTTGGGAATTGGCCACGGTCCTTCAAAAAAAAACCTTCTACTTTATAGGCTCAGAGAATGTAAGTCCTGGAAAGAGTTTCAGCGCACCTAGTCTAACCACTTAGTTATCATCAGCTATTTATGGCCACACACTTTTTGTGCTAAACCCAGTTACATGGGTTTGGCTAAACCATAATCTGTATTTTGCTGCATTACCTCTTCAGTCTTGAACTGAACATATCAAAACCAGAAGAATTCACCTCATCTTCATATTTTGTCCTGAGAGTTATCTCCCTGGTCTACTACAGATGTGCACTTTTGCACTTCAAATGTTCATTTGAATCTGTCTGGCTTCCAGCCACTAACTGTTGTTAAGACTTTATTTTTGAGATTCAAGATCCTTTTATGACCCAGTTTATTTCCCTCAGGAGGCAACTTGCACATGGTCACAAAGGAAATGTGTAACAGAGCAAGAAACCAAACCTTAGCCTCCAAAATCTCATGATAATACACAGATCATCAGCTCATCCTAGCTGTTGGCAGCCCTTTGGAGGATGAGGACAGATAATGATTATTAATGCATAATGTAGAAGGGTTTTACAGGTGAGACTGCAAGAAAGGACAGTGTTACCTCTGCCTCTTTCAGTCACACACAGGCAAATGAGCCACAGCTGGAGGACAAAGGAAGTGATCAAGTTTTACACAACACAAAGAGCTCCTGATCTCAGCTCTGTATGGCCTTGGCCCCTCATGAGGAAGACTGTTTCCTACAATTCTGCTTCAATCCTTTGCTAATGCAATGGCAAAGGCCTTCTTGATTGTCCTCTGACTTTCATGGCCTTGATGATGCTGCAACCACCAAGTGCTCATGACCCCAGCACCCTTCTCTTCCAGCTTTTTCTGCTCCCAGCACCCTGAGTATCCCATGAGTTTATCAGTGTTAGGCAAGGTACAGAGCACGGCCACCTCCTCCAGCTGCCCAACCTCTGGCACCACAGCCCCAGGCCTACACCCCCAGCCTGACTCCAGCAGCTGGCACTAAATTCACTCGCACACACACACAGGTCCCACCGGGAGCTGGCACCTGGTCCTTCAGCACACATACACATGGGAATGTAAATATGCAGAGAGAGAATTGAGAAAAGATTTAACAAGAAAATAAAAGAGCACAGGACAGACTGTAGTGACCGGGCACAGGCTTGACCAGACAAGAACACTGACTGCCCTGTTTTACATTCAACCAGCCCTTCTCCACCCTTTCTACTGATTCCCCCTTGATCCTGCTGCTCCTCTTGCCCTGCACCCCCCATGACACACAGTTTCTGTACCCTCCCAGTCTGGGACCCTCTTACCAGCTGCAAAGTCCAAACTGATCTTGGAAGTGGGCCTCTAGCTTGGAAGCCCATCAAATAGTGTTGACTGTGAGGTTTGTTTCTGGTCATTGTATCAATTTTACAGGTCTGTGTCTCAGCATTCTGATTATTGTTCCCTCTGCTTTTATTATCCTGATCCAGAAATCTTCAGTCAGCCCAAACCATGTTTGAATCCATATCCCCATGTTCTCACTCTCCTTATCAATTTGTACAACTGACTAGGTTTGTATCTGGACCTTGTCTCCCAACTTAGAAGTCCTCCGTCAGATAACCCTGCTGGAATAAACATTCCCATGTTCTCACATAATCATCAGCTAGTGTGACTGACCAGACTTTGTTCCCCTCACTGCTTCCCTTTCTTATTATCCCTCCTTGACCATATACCCTTAAAAGGAGCAGGAAATCTCCTTCTACACATATTACAGCCAAGAGCCATGAAAGGACTTGCAGCTTTTTTGGAAAGTGGCAAATTTTGCCTATGAGAAAGCACCTTCCCCCTCCCTTGAACTTCACCTTGCAGTTGTGAACTGAAGCTCTTCTCTCTGTCTGCTGCAGCCCCACATAAAACGAAAATTGTTTCTCATAAATTACTTTGGAAATGCACATTGCATGTTAATTGTAAAATAAACAGTTTAAATTCATTTCATTGAGCACAACATCAGAAAGAAAATGAGCCAACTGCAGTAGATTATTTTTGTTGGATAGGTTTCAATCATCTTTACTGATGCCCTTCATTCTTCTCCTGATTACCATCACTAAAAACCCCCACAGCAAATTTCATCTGAGTATCTAAAAATAGAGATATTTATAACTTGGCTGTTTTTGTCTCACATCTCTCCTCCCCCTTTCCTCCTTGCATTTCTGATCAGACTTATTTCAAACCCTGCTGAAATATGTAAAGCATCCATACAAGGACTGTGTACGGAAGAGAAGCTGGGGGTTCACCACTTTTTTTGCTATCTGTACCATAGCAGGCCAAAGGAGTAGCCACAGTCCATTCCCAGTTGCTCTGCCAGGGGTTGTCATCCTGTGAGTGTTGCCCTCCCAGCTGCTTGTGTGAATGCTGTCTGTCATCACCCAGATTCAGCGGGTTTGCAAAGACTCCTTAATCAGTCCTGTTATGATTATCTGCTTTTTCACTAGAGAAAGAGAGGTAAGAGCAAGCTACACAAATAGTCCTTCCAGAAAGCCAGGGAAAGCAGAGGTGAATAGATGATGGGGCTGTAACAGTAACTTCTTCAGCTGGTGGCACGCAGCCACAGAGACTTTGTGATCAAGGCCTTAGTGCTCGTCCTCATTTTGGAAGTGGAGCAGCATAGCTCTGCTACTAAGGAGCTGGTTGATAAAATAGATGCAAACCCAGCAAGTTTCACAAGTCTCAAAGAGATGGGTGAATGTCACCCTTCAGACTTTCTCTTTGATCTTTTGGTTGACATGCCAAAAATTAAACAATTCATATTGAAGCCAGGAGTCTACATGTTGAGCCTACACGATCACTTTGTAGGTTGTAAGTCATACCTTAAGGCACAAGATAACTTGAAACTTAGCCCAGGCTTGTTTAAAATTCAGCTTGGGTTCACAAAACTATGAACCTCAGAGAACCTTGTGAACTTCTCGATTTTAGGGTTTGAACAGTCCCGGTCTAAACACATTTAAAATATACTTTTTTTTTTTTTTTTTTTTTTTTTTTTTTCACAAGAAGCCTGGGTAACAACTAAAAGCCTTGGGAAAAGTTCCCCTGCATAGAAAAATAGCTAATGTATCAAGTTATGGTTTCTTAATGGCATTCAATTAACACATCACCGTTGTTAGTTGATTAAAAATTAACTGTGAATACACATTTAACATTTAGTACTTACAAATGTTCCTTGATTTATTAAAATTGTCAGGAGTTAAGGAGTCTTGGGATAAGCAAGGAATATTTTCTTTGCCTATTTTGGTAGCTCTGTAATGAAGCAAGCAGCTTTTAATAGAGAATTCAGATTTGCCGAAAACTTTTCTGTAAAGCACATTATAAATCATTCTTCACATATTAAATACTCACTTTGCTCAACTCATGTTGTTTGCAAAAGCTTGTATCAGCTAGCAGTAACTGCATAAGAAGAAGTCCCCCTTTCAGGAATGCAGCTGAGTTTCCACTTGTATCAGTCTCTCCTAACTGGGAATCTTCAGAACAATACTTATTCCCTTGGAATGATCTGATGCCTCGTCCCTGGGTCAACATAGCAGAGTGGCACTATGGAGGTATTCCACAGTGAATTTTTGGGTTGCAATAGGCCAGCAAATGCCACCTTGGGCCCTTTTCTGTTTGTCACCCCAGTGCTGATACTGCATCAACAGGGCTAGAAGTGTCACCCCCAGCTTGAGCCAGGAGCAAGCAGGCAGAGAGCCATGTTCAGAAGCAGAGGCACATGCTGGACAGTGATGCGCATCCTCCTCATGGAGGTTTTGCAAGAGGCTGGCAGTCCCATCCAACTTCCTATATTGTTTACAGGACCACCTCTGACAGTCCTGATGATGCAGGCAGCCACTATTCCCTATCGTTTGACCCCAGTGTAGTTCCTCCTCTCAAGCGTGATTTGACTAAATTTGGACATGTCAGTACTGATGCTGTATACAGGGCTGACTCTGACTGCACGTGCGGTTACTGCAATCACATGTTCAAATAGACATTTAAGCCTCTGAAGAAATATTTGTACTCTCAGATGTGGCTAATGTGTTTATTGAACCAGGTCCAAGCAATGACAGGCATGAGGACACTGCAGAAATAGAAACAGTCCAACCAAGAAGTAGCAATAGGAGTGCAAGTGCTCAACATCTCAGCTAAAGAAGTCAGGAGAAAGAGGGATTTCTTTCTACCTGAGCACTGACATTTCAGATCTGCCTGCTTTATCCCATGATTATGCCTCGCTGATTAAGTGTGTGACATATGGATGCAGATCATGAATACCAGACCCCTACAATGTGAGCATTTGGTCACCCGGTTCATGAGATGCTGACAAAAATCTTTTAAACACAGAAGTTGGTTTACAGCACTATAATTTTCTGCCTCTGCCCTCCCATGTTGTTCTGCCCTCAGTATAACACAAGCACACACACATACAAAAAAAAAAAAAAAAAAAAAAAAAA
>NC_048926.1:5433228-5548540 GCF_011077185.1 Oxyura jamaicensis | reverse complement strand
GAAAGAAGGAAAGAAGGAAAGAAGGAAAGAAGGAAAGAAGGAAAGAAAGAAGGAAAGAAAGGAAAGAAAGAAGGAAAGAAAGAAGGAAAGAAAGAAGGAAGGAAGGAAAGAAAGAAAGAAAGAAAGAAAGAAAGAAAGAAAGAAAGAAAGAAAGAAAGAAAGAAAGAAAGAAAGAAAGAAAGAAAGAGAAAGAAAGAAAAAAGGGGGGAAAAAAGGAAAAAAAAAGGGAGGGGGAGAGGGAAAAAAAAAAAAAAAAAAGCTTGAGAGCACTTTATGTCACATCTCCCCTCTCTGACTCACTCCTGAGGAATGCAGCAGTGTTTTTCCCCAGTTCTGCACCTAATGTAACTCTTGATGCAGGGATTATTCTGATTATTTATTATTTGCATTTGGATGATGCCATCTGCCCTTCCCTCCCCTCTCCTCTCTCCATCCCTACATGATTAGGGATCTATTGTGTTGAGCAAGATGGGTACCGTGTTAAGAAAAGGTTGCTATCCCTTTTTCAAGGAAGGGAAGTGAAGTGGGGAGAATTTCTTGATTTAGATGGAGTTCACTGAAGCACAGTGGATAGCATCCTATCCATTTCTGGGGGCTCTGGAAAAGCTTTTAATCATAAGCCTACTCTGTGTAAGACATCACTGTGAGACAGAGATTTAAATTGGCTCCAAAATAGCTGGGTGTCTGCATTGCAGCATCATCACCTGAAGAGAAGCCAGCCCTGGCTGCAGGAGCAGGATGGCCATCCTAGTTTGGTGCTGATAAACTGAGGTCCTGCAGCCTCCTTGTTCAGAGATGGCTCAATGTGCAGTGCTCTGGGGTGTATTAAGCAAATATGAACACAGATGCCAGGATAACTTCCCTAAAATTACTGAGGAAGCAGTAAAGCAACAACAGCAACAACAAAATAATGCTTCCATTCATAAGCGCTTCTTCACAACTGCCCAGTGTATAAACACAACTGCCATGCAGGTAACACAGGGTTCAGGATGAATCCAAAAGCAAGATATATATTTTGCTTTTGTTTCTTCTCACGTCTTCTGCCCTTTATCATGTCCAAGAATCCAGTTTAGCCAGCAAGTCAGTGAATATAAATTCCTCAGAAAAAGGATAAGCATTGCATTAAGATACCTACAGTATAACAACTAAACAGAAATGTTCCTTAGTACTCGCTTTTAAAATGAAGAACTTTTTATCTAAAAGTTCCCAGGGAAATTTCTAAAGACATCTAGATATTTTAAGGATACTAATAGGTGGCAACTGAAGTTACAAAATAATGCTTATCTTCTGCTGAAGTTGATAGGAATGAAATTCATAACTACTTTTGAAAATCCCCCCTCACATCTGCTGATCTTTAATCTAAGCATCCTTAAAAATCTGTCTTGTGTGCACTTAGAAATGAGATTTCAATATTACCAGTGGCTTACAAGTCTGACACTAACAGCATAAAGTATTTTGCTAGCATTACTTTCAGCCTCTGATGCCCCAGGAAAATGCTAGCAGTAATATCCCCTTTTGTCAAATGGGGATGCTGACTTTCATCTGGTGAGAAGTCCATGAGCTGATCCAGGACTCCCAGAGCAGTGCTAGGTACACCCTGCTCTATTTACTAGACTGCCCTGTTTCACCATCTCCCTGCACGAACCACATTTCTGCTGTTATCAGCCCTCACTGCTTAAGTCTGAGCCTGACATTGTTCAAGAAAATGAAGGGAAAGGGCTTTCTCACCCAGATGCTCTTCATGTAACAAGTATGACAATTGATGTGCCTCGGAGACAGAGCAGGATCTACCCAGGCAACAAAAAATCTCACAGAAAGCAGATATTTGTCAGATTGTGAGATAAAAGGCTCATTTCCACACACACAGGAACACAGAGCCCGGCAGTGGGGAGGAAACAAACTAAACTAAGGCTTACATCCCAGCTTTAGGTTAGATTAGCCACAGTCCTCCCAGGGCTGTCCTGGGAGAGCTGCACCCCACAGTAAGTTACAGGAGAAGCTATATGGACCAGTTTGGGATGGAGAGGGATCACTGCTCAGGGACACATTATGGGATGCACTGGATGAGCATTTGGGAACTGAATGGGATTTCTTTGGGGGTGCCTAGGGGAGGAAAACAAAGGTGGGAAAAGCAGAGATCAAGGTGGCACGGGAGGACCAGCATCTGAAAATTGAGTAAAAAGGGGATAAAAATGGCTGGTTTTGCATAAAAAAAGGGCTGGTCAGCGCTCTTGTCTGGATCCACTCTGTGTGTATGTGTGACAGTGTACTCAAGGGGTCTGTGCTCCTGGAGCAACTAGAGGGGGGCTGCAGCCTCAGGGCCTCCTGTGTCCAGGTGCCAGCAACAGGTAAGGCTTGGGTTACTGGGCAGACTGAGTGGCTGAATCCAACTACTGGAGGATTTGTATTTTATATTTATATATGTATATACATACATATACATGTATTTTGCATTGAGACGACAGACTTTCATCCTGATCAGCCAGAGAAGGGACAGGATGAGGCTGTTGGTGCAGACTGTTAGTGTGAGTGCTCTGTGTGTTTGTCTGTGACCTGTGTGGATCTGTATAAATATATATATATATGTATGTTATATATATATATATATATGCTGTATACGTGTGTATAAGTGTGTGTGTGGGTCTGCTGGGAATACATGCCCATACTGTTTGGACCTGGGGGGCATGGAGTTGCAGTAGCCTTGGCTCTGTTAGACTGCTGTTTTTTTTTTCCCTAACAATATTCTCAATATTCTCAAGCCACAAAAAAAAAAAAAAAAAAAAAAAAAAAAAAAAGGTAGGAGTGCCATATGCTAACTTGCAACAAATTGCTGCAACGGTGATCTCAGTATCTGGGGTCAGACTTCGGAGAGTTAGAAAGGCTACTTTGTTGTAATGCTCTGTTTGATATACTTCACCAGCCAGATCTGAGAAAGGGAATGAGAAAAGGAGGTGCATTTGGTCAGGTCTGCCAGGAAGATGGACCGGGGAGCCTTTCTTTTCAGTTGAATGATTCCAAGCACAATTGCATGGAACAGTTGATGGTGCAAAAGAAAAGATAATAAGAACCTAATGTGGAGGAAATTTTCAGATAACAACTGTCTTCTCTCTATCTACAGGCAGACATTGCTTGGTATTTTCATTTTCTGTTACTCCTTACATCCAAGCTGTGATCTATGTTGATGAAGGTGATGAGACAAACAGCAGTTGGGTGCCAAAATTTCTGTAAGTTTCAGTCTCTCAGTGGATCTAGCTGTGAAGACCTTGAATACTCACAATTCAAAATGTGGTTAGATTCCTCCAGCTGCAGAGTCCTAGAGCCTCTTAAGTCTAAAGCTGGGGACTATAACAAGAAGCTTAGTGCAATTGAAGTCTCTTATTTCATATTCCTTTGAATGAAGATAGCCCGGAACTTGGGACATCTCACTTTTTGTTTAAATAGATAGACTTGTTTTATCTTTGAAAGGAGCCTTGACTGAAGGCCACGTGCTGAACTTTTAGATGTCAATGATGGCTCAGCTTGTACCTATCAGATTCAGAGGCTTAATTTTGCCTGATTCCTGGATCTCACGGGGATTAATACATAAGTTAACCACCTTGCTTTCAAATTGGGTTGCCCAGGGCATGCTTTCAAAGAAAAAGCATACACATCTGGAGAGTTTATGCTTCCCCTGGATTAGTTGAAAGGAGGTGTGGTTTAGATGATAAGCTGAGACTACTTGTGGCACCAAAGTCCTTCCTTGGGACTGCTGCTGAGATGCACTCATGAGCTACAGAGCAATGAGCTTTGCAGGCAGTGTCCATAATTAGAAGAGGTTTCATCTCACTTCACTCTTCCCATTTCACTGGGTAGCACTGAGCCTAAAGGCATCTGGAGACACCTGGGCTCCCTCCAGCGACAGAGGGAAGCATCAGGGCCTCCCTTGTTTACCTACCCAGCATGAACTACTTTCTTCAGATTTTAATCTCTCGTTTGCCTATGAGAAGGAACCTGGTTGTTTAGCTTAGGCAGTGCTTGACTTCAGGTAACAAAGCAAAAAAGATGGATCTAGCCCTATATAAAAATCCTCAAAGTGCTGTCCTGGTTGGCCACTGAGCTCAAACCAGAGAAAACTTTGGGAACTGACCACTCATTTCAAAGTCGTACTGCATAATCTGCAGACATTCACTAGAGCAATGCAGCTTGTTAATTACGAAGCACTAAACCCACATGGCCAGATTTTGATATATTGACAAGGATGGCAATGTATACTAACAGTCCTGCTATGATAAATGGGGCCATTTGTGCAGTGGTTCCTACCCAAGGCTGTAAGTGACTCAGAGTGAATCCAAACCTCATATTTATAAGGGGCTAGGAGACTGGGGGCTTTGTAATGAAACAGAGAGTTTTTCAGCCTCTGGCTACCTGCTTTAATCTCACCGCTGTCAGCAGTGACAAAAAGTCAGCACCACATGACAGCTGTTCAGAGACATCCTAATGAGCGGGTGATGTTGGAGGTCCTGGTGGACATCACCCGGGAAAGCAGCTCTGAGGAAAGCAGCAGAGGAGCGTCAGCCTCCAGATCAGGGTCAGAGCACATCGGGTGGCACAAAGAAAGTGGCATCTCCAGAGGAGAAGGGCTCGCCGTCGCTCGCCCGGCATGGTCTGCCCATCCTGAGGACAGAGCTCCCGTCAGCATGCATGGCAAACAAAACATCCCCCCGGCTACTTTGGCTCACCAGTGAGGCCTAAACCATGTATTCTTCAGGGAGCACAGCAAACCCGGAGCCCATAATTAAAATATGTTAATCTACACTGGGCACTTACCCATGGATAAACGCTTCCATTTGGCACCACTTCCCGTACTCTTCTTCTGAGATTTGAGACTGATCTCAGAACCCCACTCCTTTCCCTTTTGAAATTTTTTGGTCTTACTTTTGATCAAAAAAGAAAGAAAGAAGGAAAAAAAGAAAAAAGAAAGACAGAAAAAAAAAAAGGAAGAAAAAAAATGAAAGAAAATTTGAAAAAAAAAAAAAAAAAAAAAAAGAAGGAGAAAGAGAAAAAACGACATGTTTTCTTCATAAGCTTTGTAATTCCAGTTCATTTTACTGGGGGTGGGGGAATGTTGTAGCTAAGCTATGTGTTCATTACAGCCAGGGGGAAAAAATGAGGTTGGCTCCCAGTTTTGCTTATGTTGTTAAAAGAGCCTCTGAAGCTGCAGTTCTGGAACAGGTCTCCTCTTTCTTTGAAAGCATGCTGTTTGATAGACTGTCATTTGTCCCCTCCTTTCAGAAGAGCCAGCTGGCAGCTAAGTGCTAAAGCCAGTGACTTGCATGTGTTTTTCTGACATTTAACAAATGGGAACAGCTTGCAAATCTGCATTAACTCACTCTGTCTCACAAATAATCATCGGCTACGCGGTGTAGACATTCGGAACATTAGCGCAAACACAAAAGGGAGCGGGAGGCTGTGGGAAAAACAAGTTGGCAAATAAAAGATGTTTTACTGAGGGACAGATATAGCTTTTTGGTTCAGATGGAGGGTTTGGGTATAGATGCTGAAGCTGGGGAGGTGGGCGGAGGTACGAGCAAAGGGAACTAATCCTCTCCCTCAAACCGCGGGGGAAGCTATCGGATTTGCACCTGAAATGAGAGCTCCCTTCACCTACCATTCACAAGTGTTTATCGGCTGAGCATTTCCATTTTGCAGCCACCACCTGAGATAGTCTGCGAAAAATAGAGAGAGCGCACCCAATGCTAAGTTGTTTCCTCATCAGTGCCTCTGTGTGGGAGCTTACGGACGTCCCTGAGATTTTCT
Organism: Oxyura jamaicensis; assembly: GCF_011077185.1. Taxonomy (NCBI): domain Eukaryota; kingdom Metazoa; phylum Chordata; class Aves; order Anseriformes; family Anatidae; genus Oxyura; species Oxyura jamaicensis. Next base: position 5,542,744 of record NC_048926.1, on the reverse strand, counting down.
CTTTGTAAATTAACATAGTGTCTGTTACCGGGATAATGAATACCACGGTATGGTTAAGGTAATACAGGAGCACGGATAACCCAACACATGGTCAGTTCTGAGGTTAAAATACAGCAAGTAAAACATTTATCTCATAGGCTTAGGTCAGAGATTTGGACTTTTCCCTTGAAAAAGAAATGGATTCTTAATTCCTTTAGCCTTTTTGAAAACCATGGCCACAGCTTGTAGAAAGTAAAAGAAAAATCCAACTGTTCTTTCATCTCAGACACACTTTTTCCCCATCTGGGGGAATGAGAAACAATGTGCACATTTTCCCATTCTCTTAAAAAAAAAAAAAAAAAAAAAAAAAAAAAAAAAAAAAAAAAGGCCTTCTTTCTTTCCAGTCTCACACTCTTGTAGGTCATGAAGGGGTGCAAAGCACATGCAAAATAAATGATGAAAAAGCCTCATGTACAGGCCATATCAGTTTGGGGTGATCATCACCCTTTGCAATAGCACCCATCCAGCATGTAGACTAGACCAAAATGCCTCTGTTGTTCAGGGTAAGGATGGAGTCCTGTCCCTGGGTGTCACCTCAGGCTGGTGATACCCTCAAAGCAGTGAGCAGTGAGTTGTGATTATACATTTGGTTCTCTCCTAGGGCAGAAGAAAACCATCACAACACTGGCAAAATTGAGCAGATACTGAGGCAGGACATTTGATTTCCAGACACTACCTGATGGATTTCAGTGCAATTAAAAATCGTTTTGCACATCAGACCAGTATTTTATTTTTTTAGTAGTGGAAGCTGAAAAGGAAAAATGCTTTCGTAGAATCCATGATGCACGCTAACATTTCAGAAAATAGCATTCAGTGTGATCCTGGGATTTGATCTTTCCAGGGCCTTGATCCTGCCGGGAGCCAAACAGCACCCTGCAAAGGCTTCTCTGCTGTTAACCCAGGACCAGTCTCTATCCCACTCCCATCTGACACACGCAGGCTCCCCAGCCTCTCCAGCACAGGGTGTTAGCCTTTCCAGACACTACTGTTTGTAGGCAAAGCTGTAGCGCACTCATGAAATTATAGACATATGGACTCTCCCTCCGTCAGCAGCAAAGCAGCCCCATGCTTTCCTGGGGTGCCCTGGGCTGTGAGTGCTTCTAGGTGTGCAAAACCTGTCTCAGAAAGAGCAGCAGAGTATTTCCCCTCATCTTAACACCTGCAGGCCTGCCTTTTGTATTTTGGAGTTTAAAGATATAGGATCCTAGTTAAATAGGAGTTTTTGTTGATATAGGATCCTAGTTAAACAAGAGTTTTTGTTGTTACCCAGTTCTGTTCAAACTCACCCCAGACACGCAGTCTATAAGAAAAAAATAATCTGGTCATTCATATCAGCTGTAGGAAGTTCAAGACCATGGATGATAAATTATATGCACCACCTCTAATTACTCTGTCATCTGTTTTCCCGTAAGTACTGGGCAGTTTCAGTGAAGCCTTAAGTAGGGAACTCAAGTCACACTTCCTTATCACATGTGCACTGTAGTGTGTTTGCCTTTCTGAAATATAAGAGCTGCCATTTCTCCCGTAGCATCGACATTTCTTTTCACTATATCCCTCCACCACCTTTTCTCTCTCTTTCCTTCTCTCTCTCACAGCACTTGGCAAGTTTCTCCCTGACAAAATGTCCATCTGCAAAAAATAAACAGAACAATAACACCTTGTAGGCATGATGTAAGTGTTGCTTGGGTTTTATTTTTGTACTGATATTTATATATTTAATTAAATACAGTCCTGGCAGCTTTGTAATTGCTTAAGAGTATTCTAACAAAAGCCTAACTGCTGAAGTGGGCAGAATTGCATGTTCCTTCATTTTTCTTGTTCTCCTTTAGCGTATTCTGTGCCACACAGCAATGAGTGTATGATTTACTATTGTCCTGGAACAATCTCTGCAAAACCTTACCTTGGATTCCCCTCCCCACCTCTGATTGTGCACAGACACACATTTTGTGTCAGAAGTAGTCCCCAGGGAAGACTGTGGATCAAATCCATCCCCTGTATAAAATCCTTGATGTCAATGAATTTTCACCATCACAGATGAGTTTGGCCCCCTCAAGTAAAACTTTGCTGCTTTGCAAGAGGTTACAAGAGGTGTATGAATCAACCCAAAAGGTTGTCAGTCCCTTCTAGACTGCAGAGCAGCAGGTTAGACAGACAGATGGAGCAACAGACAGAAACAGATAAGATTTGCTCTAAGAAAAAGAAACGGTGAATACTTTAATGGCTGTGTTAGGAGCTGTGTAGTTCAGGACATAATTTTGTAGAGAAATTTCAGAGGTTTGGAAGAAAGTTGCAATTACTACAAAAGACGTTACCAGCTGGAAGAAAGAACAAAGTGTCCTCAAGCATTCTTTAGTTGGGTCCATGCCTTAACATCCTCCATATTAGAGGACACATTTGACCAATACATAAAACTAGCTTGTGACTTTTGAAGATGCCTGTAACACATCATTATGAAACACCATAGAGCAAAATGAAAACTGCCCAGAAGTTTACTTTTAAACAACCTTGATTCTAGAAAATAAGTATGTCTTGTCCAGCAGCTACTCAGGAATTGCGGGGTAAACCTCATGTTCAAAGATTTCACACACAAACTCATTACCAAAGCCAGGTCGTCTGGTGCAAAGCTATTAATTCAAGAGTAAATCTCAGTGATGAGATCAATGCTACCGCTATTCCTGAACTGGTTAGTGTGAAGAATATTCCTGCTCACTTGGGCTGCCGTGAAGCTAATAAATAGACTTTGACCTTGGAGAAAGTTTGTCCCAGACACAGGGAGCTCTGGATCAGGCCCAAATTGTTGGATTGGTGACACTTGTTATGACATGCAGAGCTTCATCTTTTTCCTAAAGAAAAGTTAGATCTGGGTAACAAAGCCATTTCCTACTAACTCTCTGGATGACCTAACACTTTATAACATTTCTACACCCACTTTTCCAATTTTAATGTCTCTCATGGTTGTTTACATAAAGATGTAGCAGGATTGTTTGTTTGTTTGTTCATTTTTGGATAATTAGCAATATACCAAACAAATATTTGCCAGTTTTAGAACTCAGTGCCACAGAACACCTCAGAGACAAATCACTTGAGATACTTTTAGAAATGATCTAGTGCTATTTTTTTAAAGAATAAGAATCAGAATAACCTCTTCATGTACATTAAGCAATGGTATTGATCTGCATACTTCCAGGTGCAGTTTATTGGCAGAAGAGGTCAGGAATAAGTACTCCCTGTTGCACAGCAGGGTGTTTGATGGGAGGAGCTCCAGGGAAATATTTGCTATTCCCAGTTTCCTGAAAAATCTCATTGACCTCCTCAGCATTCTTTCTTGCTGGAAAAATATGTGTGGGGAATATCTTTTTGGAAAATAGAGCTGGCAGAAAGGAGCAGCTGTAATTGAGCTATCTTTTCTGTAGGTCCTGCTCCCTACCTCTTGCAGCCTTTTCCTGTGAAAATGTAAAAATTGCGAAAGGTCAGAAAGTAACACATAGGCATTTTGGGGTTTGTGAGCATGTGGTTGCCTGCATGTCAAAGAGAGAGATTGGGGAGAGGATTTCTGCCCCAGGAGTGTGATTAAAACCAAAGAGGGTTGATAAAGGATCTACTGTAGTAGGATGTATTAAAAAAGAGAGTTATTGTATCTTCTGAACTGATCAAGGTGATAAAGTAACTGATCACAGAGAAGAACTGCTGGAACTGCACCCAATTCTACTGTATGAGTAAACAGAGTCCTGTGGCTCATTCAAGAGGCTATAAATTTGAGCTTACTATTTCAGGTCTATATCTAAAGAGTGACAGAACCTCATATCTCCTGATTCATCCAGAAAGAATGCATCATCTTTTTGTACCAATCTAATCAGGAACACTTTTGCCATGTCCATTTTTCTTTTTAAGTCAAAAAAGTCAGAGAAGAGATTTAGTCCTTTTTTTTTTTTTTTCCTCTTTTTTTTTTTTTTTTTTTTTTTCTTTTTTTTTCTTTTCTCCTGGATATGGGGAAAATAAAAACCTCTACCTCGCTAAGCCTCAGACATAGGTACCCTGTCTGCATTTCACACTTCAGCAGTTCGCTTCAACCCTGGGCTTTAAGCACCATCTAGTGGTTAAAAATATATTTGCATGTCTGTCGGAGGATTTTCAGATTTAGATTTCGGTACCTTCTAGCGATGATATAGTCTCAACATTTTCTAAAATAAAAGAAAAAGAAAAGGAAAATAAATACTTTTCTACTTATTAGTGTTCTATTTTTTTTAAGAAACAAAACATTCGTGTCTTTTTAACCCCTTTGCCTCAGTTCCACCAGAGGAACTGCAATATTTAGAAACTTATGAAAACGGCTCAAGAAAAAATGTAGCTTCACTTTTTTTTTTTTTTTTTTTTTAATAAAGAAATAATAAATATAAATGCATGATCTTTCTTCTACTTATATTAAGAAAACAAAAACATACCAAAAAAAAAAAAAAAAACAACCAACAAACCAAATAAAAACCACCAAAAACACCAAGAGCCACAGTATTTTTCTTTCTTTTTTATTTTTATTTTTTTCATTGAGATCTGAACCCATCAGTCTCTGAATATGCATTTGAGATCTGGCCTTCAATTTGAGCCATTTATCTGAAAGTATTGTTCCATCTCTCTGTCTGTCTTAAATTAATATCTCTCTTTGTGTGTTCCCCCTTTCCATATTGCTTGCCATCTGTTATGTTATCTCTGAGAGACAATGCCTGGTTCGCTTTTTGATTAGTTATCTTGCTTTCTATTTCAGTAGACATTGGTTAAATGTACCCACGGTGCTCTGCTCCTGATACCAGCAACGTTATACCATAATCAGGTAGAGGTGACCCTCTCCTTTCCAAATCTCTGTGCTTCTTTTCCAGCAGAAGGCTCCTAACATGAGTTATGTAAGTCTTAGCTAGTCACATTTAAATAATCATTTGGGAGAAATTAGATTTTGTATCATCCTAAAATAGGCATTTAAAATAGATTAAATGAAAATGCTGCTGAAGGCACCTGTCTGCTCCTTGGATTACAGAGGGAGTTAACCAGTGCAAGTTGGGTGAGGACCATGACCTGACCACGATTCGGTTCCTCACCATTGACACCAAGATCCCCCAGGCTGTGCAGGGTGCCTGGGGCTGGGTGACCATCAGACACCTTGCAGAGGACCTGTCCTCTTCATGACCAGCAGCCCACACTAGAGGAACTAACAGCAGGACCTCAAAGAACCTGAAATCAGACAGCCCGAAGTGAGTCCCAGCATGTCCTTAGGCTGTCCCAGTGTGCAGAGGAGGGACATCAGTGCAGACCCTGGGGCCTGGGGACAAGGCTGCTTGCACAAAGCAGGCACCAGCATAGCTGAAATAGCTCCCAGGAGCTACTGGCAGCACTGACTAGCTCTGTGCCAGCTGTAATGACAGCTAAAACTCCCACCTGAGCATCAGCATCCCGTGGTATCTAAATTCACGTGTTTCCCTTGTGCACACCATCCCACTCAATGTTTTAGTCAGCTAAAATTTGGCAAGACAAATTCCACCTCGAAAGGTTGCTAATTTCATCCTGTAAGTCTAACTGGCAAGTGATGTGAGAAAAATAAAGACAATAAAACATTTATCATTCTCACACTGCCTCAGCACGGGTTATTACCCTCTCAGAATTTGTCCCCACAAACATTCAATTTGGCGTTTGTCACAAGTGATGGAGCAAGATCCCATAAAGAAGGTCCTGCTGCTGATGGAAAATGTTTCTGTCCCTGATTCTTGGTCTCTGCTGCTCACTCCCTTTCCCGTGCACTGGAGATTTCCAGCCAGAGCTGTAAGTAGCCATAGTCTGATTCTGAAGATACCAAGAAACTGTGCACAGGATGAATTCTTACATGACAGTTTAAAAAAGTCAATTAAGTTCCAATCAGGAAAAGCAAGAATCATTTAACTGCTTCCCATTTGACAAAATTTAGATTACCGCTTCTCCTGTTAGAATACTGCTCGTGCTGCCTGGATCATATATCATCAATTCCTGCCTAATGTTGAGCTGTGAAGTTTCATCCTAGAAATTCTGTTAGAGACATTTTGACATGAGCACAAGATTTATTGCTGGTCAGCTAGTAGATTTGAAGTCTGTGATGACAGATATTCTTTCTTCCTTCCTTCCTTTCTTCCTTTCTTTCTTTCTTGCTTGCTTGCTTGCTTGCTTGCTTGCTTTCAAATGAGTATAATGACACTGAAAGGAACAGGATCAACCCTAAAGCTCCTGTTTTTTTTTTTTTTTTTTTTTTTTTTTTTTTTTTCAGATTTTTGAGGACTCCCCATCAGCAGAAACAACAGCATCATGCAGGCTTATGGAGCAAGAAAAATGTATGTTTCTGTATTATAAGGCAAATGTATTTCAGCTTCAGGAGTGGGGGGCAGGAGGGTATGATGAAGCCCTGGGCTTGAGACAACCTAGTGGGGAGATCCTGTTCTTACACTGGAATATCCTGCACATCTGCACACTAAAGCACATTTCTGTTACTTTACCCACAGTGAATAGTTTATTACGTATCATTACCTCCGAACAACAGATAATCAATTTGGATGTGTCCTTATTTACCTGGACAAACACTGGAAGGCTTTGCAATTTAATGGCCTAACTGTTTGTTAGAACAAATAGACCTATTCAATTCCGAGATCACAGTCAATCTGACGGTTTATAGCTGGTTGGTTTCTGCTTTCAAACTGTGAAACCCTGATTTGTTTTCAAGGTGTAAAATTAGCGGTAACATTTTCACATGCTAGCGGATAAGTCCCTTATTGAAACATATGACTGCACTTGCTCATTGCAGAGTGAAAATAGCCCTGCTCAAACACCCAGCACAAAGGCTGTGGCCCGCCTGAATTTCACGTGAGCCCTGGTGTGATGCCAGGTGTGAACTGGCCCAGACAGTGGCTGTCTGCACAAGAGCACATTTCAACTATTAATTTACAGGTTGAAGCAGGAGGCTTCCCATTCATTATTGAATTGTACTATTTGTATACACTCTGTGGAACAGCAATGAGGTGCTTGAACTGCATGCGGCCGTTTCAAACCACAATTCTTCATCTCTGAAATGATTAGCTGTGGTTAATCTTTCTAACATTGAAACCAGGTGCTAAATAATGTCCCTTTGGTTTAGCATATTTTACCAAAACATATTTTACTGCATTAAAGGGTCAGTTATTTTGTTGTTGTTGTTGTCTTCTATTTAGTTATGTAAGTGAAATTTAATCCTCAAAGTCAGAGGGCCAAGGTAAATTAAAAAAAAAAAAATCAAAGTGGACCTCAGTGAGAGATTTGAAGATGGAGGGAAGAAAAGGCTGGCAAATGAAACAGGCTGCAGAAGTAGCTGCACTAGTGGAAATCATCGGGTCTGTAAGTCTGTTTTTTTGGCCACTGTGGAATGAGTTACTGTTTCCAGTACAAAAAACAACTCATCCAGAAATATCCCAGCATTAATCTGCTTGAGTGACTTGCTGAGTCTAGTCTGCTAAAGAAGCCACATATTAGACATGCTGAAGCACGTATGTGGAGTGCATGTGATAAGGAGGTACTTGGGAATACAAAGCAATGTTACACTGGATGTTTCAAAATGCCAATGTGAGTCTTCAAACCCTCTCCATCCAGAAGACACCCAGCTATACAATTTATATTCATTTATATTCATGCTATTATTATTATTTTTTCTTTCACTTTCATAACTTTTCCTCTTTCGCTCCCAAGAGGAACGATACTTATACATTCATAGTATTATTTTCCCGCTTCCCCTCGCTTCCTTTGGTTTAACAACCTTGTCTCTTTTAATCGCTCCACATCAAATAGGTTCTCTATTCCCCTCTTCATTTTAATAGTCCTGTTCTATACCTGCATTTTGGATGCGTCTTTCTTTTTTTGGTCATTAGTGCCTCAAAGTTTCTGTCAGAAATCTTTTGTACTTGTCTTATAGTTGCATCTGTATGCATCTGCAGTGAGATCATCTCATCCTTGTCCACGTGGATATTTAATAAATATTCACACATAAATTATATAGACTGAATATAGATATTTAGTGAATTGGGTGCTGCTTAAGAGGTAAGGTTCACTAATCTGCAGAGAGCATATGTCTTATTAGAGACATCATAAGCACCCCAGGAAGGTGAGAAGCAAAACTGCAGAGGACACAGAGAAGATAGCTGCACGGCAGCTCTAGCTCAGACAGAGGCACCCATAAATTTAGGATTGTCTTATTCAACACCCAGTGATACCATTAACATCTCTGTTTAAAAGCTCCACCCCCTTATATTAAAGCTAGTACACACTGACTCTTTGATTTCCCCATGGTGGAGCTTCAAAGCACTCTGAATAACTGGCGTTTTGCTTACATTTCCAAAGCCTGAGATTTTTTTGTTTTCAGTTCTTGACATAAGTGATTATATTTGTCAATCTTCCCTTGCATTCTCAGTTGAAGGTTTCCATCAAATACAAGGAAAAAAAAAATCCCACAGTGAAACCTTCTCCTTCTTATTACCATTACCACTAATATTACCATTGTCATTACCAGATGCAGACATAAACTTTAGCTCCTTTTATGAAGACTTCGTGCATCAGAGTATCTGCAAGTGCCAGCAGAAGGCTTTTATTGAAGGTCCCGAATAAACTTCCAGAAACATATTAGGAACAGGGTGCTGTGAGGATTTAGTTATTGCCAGGGTTTCATCTTTAAATTAACTGTGCCTTTATGGTACTAAAATTCTCCTTTTTCATTAGTGACATAGCTTAATTGCTTCACAATCAGGGGAAAAAAAAATAGAAAGGAGAAAAAGAATCAAAAAAGAAGAGTAGCAAATACCTGCACGACTTAGCCACATTAAGCAGCATGGTGCAGAATATAACTTAACAGTCCAGTGAACTGTCAGTGGCAGAAGTAATTGGAAATTGGTGGGATAGTTCTTCATGTGATGGGGATGGGAGTTTTTCATGCCTATTTTTAATAGGCAAATAGCTCTCAGGGCAGCTTCATATTCTGTCATTAATTTGTAAAGATCCTTTATAATGTAGAAAAGTTAAGATAGGAAAAAAAAATTCCAATTACATGTTTAATGACTTGGCATTTGTGGTAATGCTATCTAGCACTAATTCACCTGTTAGAAAACAGTCTATCTTTTAGCCCCTGGGGTTAATAGAGTGCAAAAGCCTAGTCTTATCAGAAGGTGGGAGAAAAGTGATTAATTTTTTTCCTACAAATAAGAAAGGAAAGCAAGAATGACAAAATTGATTATGAGTTTTTAACTTGCTTTTTGAGCTTAGGCTATTTATTAAATATCTTTTTAAAGAAAGGAACAAACTTCCAATTGAGGGTGTCTGTCTAGCCCTCCCTCTTACAGGGAGGCCAGGGGGACTTCAGTCCCTCTGTACCCACAGGGGTGAGGCATATATCCATATGGTGGCATGGGTCTGTAGCTGCAATGCTACATGCTGCAATGATTTGATCAATAAATAGGTGGAGGGATGGATCTGTCCTGTCCTCAGTTGCCCACTCCTAGCTACACTGAAATCAATAGCTGATGCCTTAGTATAACTAAGAGCAGAACTTTTTCCACAGCTGCAAAGAAATACAGTTTATGCAAACATCCACATTCATTTACATGTCTGTGTTTATGTCACTGTTGTATTCGTGTCTTACTCTGGATAAAAGGCTAGCAAAGGCATTTGCAGTCAACCCTTCCATGTTAAGATAATTAAATATTCTGCAAAATGGACACTGCAACTGACTGCCCTGGTGTGAATTTCTCTGCCTACTGAAAGGAGGAGAGACAACATCTACCGTGTTTATGCAACATCTTCCTTTGCTTAATACCAGATTTATCTGTGTCAAGGCTAAACCAGGATTAGCATCAGAAATACAAAATGATATTAGAATTCATGCTGTTCTGTCTGTTCCATGGAGAACATGGAGATATTTGTAATATAAATAAATAAATAAATAAATAAATAAATAAAAATAAACAATTGTCATCAGTCCAATCCCTAAAACTAGGAGTTTAAGTTAAAGATAAGTGCTGTCTAATGGCTGGAAAACAAGGCTTATCTCCCCTGTTCTTATCCAGCTCCTGGTTCATCTGTCAGGAACTAATGAAGGCTGAATACTGAGCAAACAGAACACTGGAATCTAGCGATTTTATCTGGAATTCTGTAAACCTGGGTTTTCTGAGCAGTCAGACCATACAACTTGTTCCTGATCCCTTTAGGGTCAATTATGTTTTTGTCATTAAATTCATCTGGAGAAAATAAATAAATAAATAATAAAAAAATGAACTTTATATTACCTGTACCTCAGTATCTCCCATCTATAGCGTGGAAGCAGAAAAACCCACCTGAAAGCTTTGGGATGGGTCTGGTGCTAAGAGAACTAGCATTTGCAATGTCCCCTCTAGTGGTCTGGTGGTTACAGAGAAAATATATAAAATATATAAATCTCAACCTAAGCATGGGATCTACCTCACTTAATATTTTTATAAAAGCAGTATTTAATACAAGTAGGTTATCTAGGCTCCTTTCAGAAGTTTGGGAGAAAAAACAGATTTGTAAACAGTGGTACATCCCAACCTCACACAATTATTGAAGATAAATGTGATTATATTGCTCTTAAATGTTACTGTCTCCTTCCACTGACTCTAAAGCAAGGTGAGGCTAGCCTAGATGAGATAAAATGATGCATCTTGCTCTAGCAATCTAATTTTAAAGAAATGATCAATCTTTTGTTGATGGCCTGAAGTTTTATTTGGATTCAGATGAGAACAGACTCTCCTCTAAGTAGGACGGTGGGTGGGCAGGTGAAGGATGCAACAGAGAGAAGGAGGAAGGAATGGGTAGGCTACACTGTGCCTTTCACTGTACAGGCAAAACACACGTTTGTTTGTTTGTTGCCATTATTGCTGCTTCTTATTTGGAACAACCTAAAAGAGATGTTCAGCTACTTTTGGAAAACAAGGGGTGCAGGTGAAACTACGAGCCCACTCTTACAAAAGAGTCAAACTTGTTTTCCCTAAGTTAGTTGAAAGGGATGTGCCCTCATTCCCATGGTGAGAAACATTTCCTTTAGTGCAGCTGACGAGTTTTTCAAGGTGTTTCTGCACATCCTGTAGGGAAAGCAAATTGTCATCAAAATTGAAAATTCAGAATATGTTTCCCCCTCCCCCCCCCTCCCCCTGAAGGTCCTTAGGGCTCTTGAAATGCTAAGTAGAAAACCGAGCTCAATGCATATGGAGGAGATTTTCATATTTTAAAAGACAGACAGTGTCAGCCGGCAGACGCAGCAACTCCAAGAATCTTCAAAAAGGCAGAAGCAGAAAAGTTTACTGCTTGTTCGGCGGACACGTTATTTTAGCCTGTGTTCTGAAGATTGAGAGGCATATTGCCTAGGGTCAGAGGGTGACCCTGCCCTGCAGCATAAGTATCAATCCTTTTTTTTTTTTTTTTTTTTTTTTTTTTTTTTAAGTGCAAATTTACATTTGGCTGCAACCTGCCTCCTTAATGATGGATCAGCCTTTTGTGCAGGTATAAGTTCTGATTGATGGGGCACAGGGATAGGAGAAGAGAATGGAGAAAACAAGTTTATAAATTTGACATAAGATTTGAATCGCAGCAGGAACTCTGCCAGTCTCCTTAGGCATAAAATTGGACTGGCTGGAGATATGTACTGCATGTGTGATGTTTCAGCACTTATTGCTTTCATTATATCTTTACTTACTCAGTTAACAGACTACTGAACTTGCAAAATCTGCCAGACTGGATTTTTTTTAAAAAACAAATTTTGTGATATAAGGGATAGAATGGGGGTGGGAGAGAGAAAGAAAGAAAGAAAACTAAAAATTACGTGCCAGATTCTCATCTGGTATAATCCAGTATCATTTAATTGATATCACTGGAGTTACCCTGATTTTCTCTAGCTGATGACCTGACTCAGTAGTTTTGTTTTGCTTAACATTTTTTTTTTTTTTTTTCCTTCTTCTGAACAGGCTGTGTTGACATTTTATGTTTCCTATTATTATTATTCTCTTTCTTTGTTTTGGGAATTATATGGCTTATTGACTAAATAGCATTAGAAAACTAAAGTTAATGGGCCAAACTCTTCCCTAGTGCAACTTTATTGAGTTAAAGTTATATGGGGATGAATGAGTTTAGGGACTCTTCTAAAGAGGGTTATTGCAGAGGATGATTCTATAATAAAAGGGAAGTCCACAGCTTTGTTGTCACTTCAATGGAAATTAAATGTTGCAAGAAGCTTTGTGCTTTCAGCTCCAACTCATGTGACAAAACCTGAGGGTACAGAGCAAAAAAAATGGTAAAATCATACCTCCTTTTAATGGATTACAAGAAATTCTTTAATATTATCAGGAATGTACTTAATAATACTCCTTTTCATGTCTACCTAGAGCACCTACTTCTGTGGCTGACCAGAATGGCAATTTTCTCTTCTCCACAATGTCTACATCAATGCCAATAGAAAGAGGGGTTACAGACGGGTATGACACTGGTCCTAGAAGCAAAGTGACACTGTAAGGATCTGGCTTCTTAAAACTGCAGAAATGCAGCACCAGTCTGGATTGGGTCCAGTGAAAACAGACTCTCATTGGTGAGAAGAAAAATAGAAGAAGGTTCCTAACCAGAAGGAAAAAGGTTCCCAACCAGTTGTGACTAGTAATAGTAAAAGATGGGACTGAACATGTGAAGAGATGCTTGCAAGTCCCAAGTTTCTCTAAGCATAAGGAATTATGCTGTTGTGCTTCGGCAGAAGGTTGAGAAAACAAGAATTGGAACTGAAAGCTTATTCAGTGTCAGTGTCACTGAGAAGAGGGCTAGCACACTCTAATGTTTAAGTGCTAAACCCTGTAATAGAGAAGCACACTAGAAATGCAGAAGGGTAGATGATTTCTTTCTCAAAGAACTCAAACCTAAATCTAATAGTCTTTAATTATGGAAAGATATATAATCAGCTGAAAAGTGCATCTTGTTAAGTAAAACATCATTCCATAAACCTAAGTTACTGGTGCTCTCTGTTTTCAAACAGAGCTTTATGCATGGCTTTGTGCTATGTGATGAGAATCCACAGAATCACCCTTGTGAGAGCCTCAGCTCTCTACAGAAGTATATGCTGCTGGCCAGACACTCTCTGATAGACTTTGGATGCTTACTCCCTGATCTCTATATAGATCTAAAGTTTTCTTAGCACATTAAAGGGGCAGCTTTGTTCCAAGGCTAGAATTGTGAGAAGGGTAATTTTTTCTGGACCAAAATGATACTCCAGTAAGTATCTCTGATAATTATACTTATTTTGTAACAACTAACTATTTTTCTGCATGGATATTTACAATTCTAAAATATCTACAGTGTATGAATCAGAATCATGCATCTATAAATAAACATAAAACATACATATAAGGAAAGGAAAGGTCTTTTCTTAAACTTGTTTCTAATCCATTTTCAAAGGAAATATGATAATCACTCCTTTGCTTCCAAAGACCTGCCCATCATTGTGGTTTTTGAACAGCAGAAATTCTCTTAGTTGTATATTCAGTATGTAAAGTCTTTCTCAGGATATTACTAGAGGGAAAAAGGCTGTTGCCTATTCAGTTTTGTTCCAGTTCATTAGTGACTGAAAGTCATTACCATCTGACAGATGTATAAAGGGTTATGTATAGTTTTCAGTCCTGTTTCTAGTGGACAGATGTCCACACTCAGAAAGGAAGAAATATAGCAAGTCTGTCAACTAAGCTACCTTCAGCAACTTTGCTGAAAGTCTTTGCCAAGAATGTGAGACCTGGCTGAACACCCAAAATGATCAATTGCCCTGCTTACCATGGTAGTCCCACTAGCAGAAGATAGATGGCATATGAGGAAGCATGCTGTTCTCTTGCAGATGGTATGTATTTCTTACCAGGACTGAGAGATGACATATTTATCTGTGACTATCAATAGAATGTGGACTGCGAGTGACACTTTTTCTTCAAAACAAGGAAATAGCTCCATTCCCTCCAAAGAGCATACTGTCAGCAGCAACGCTCTCTACTGCTCCCACTGTTTTCTTGATGCTTCACCTCATCAGGCCTCAGGGACCTCTTAGGGAACTATCAAACTGAGAAACAGAAAAAGGAAGGAGGAACATTTTAATGCATGAGCAAAGCACTGAAGAGTGCCCATGGTTTTGCATTGTTTACTACAGGTTTTCCAGTGACAGGAAAGACACAGTAGTAGTAGGTAACTAAATCTAGGCATAGCTAGACAGTTCCTTATACTTAAACATGGGAGAAATAGATTTCTCCTTGTGTACCTTTATTCACAAATTTGTAAATGCTTCCATGCATAAATTGGCGTTTCAGGACAAAAGCCCTTAGGTAAACCTAGCTCTTGCAGAAAGCCAGGGCCTGTCCCACCACTCTGGCCAGCGAGCAAGCCAGGCCAGGGGGCAGCGAGAGCAGCCACAGGCATTAGGCACCCCCATGGGGATGGGCCAAAGCCACACCAAGACATCAGTCCATGAATGGGACCTGGTTTAATGGAGCCCATGGCCCACCCATGGACAGGCCAACATCTACGAAAGGGTGTCCTGAGCCATGGACAGGAGAATCTGGTGACCATTCAGGCCTATTTGTCCCTCAGACCCCTCATAGTTTCAGCAGAGGTCTAGAACTGATTGATGCCTTTTTTTTCTGTTTCTGTTGGCATGATAAAAGTCTGAGTTTGCTTTACATTGTGCTTAGAACACCAAAAATCTTGATACTCCAGTTTACTTCCAGAACTTGATCATGCTATCACTTATATGCATTTCCCTGAACAATATATATATTCATGTGGAAACCCCAGTAGAATTGCCAGGATAGTTTGTTTACGGGTGTACAGTAGGGTGAACAGATGTGCCATGTTTGATACCCAGTGTTTGGAAAAATCCTATGCTACTTTGGTAGGACACAAACACTTAAATACCACAATGTGTCTTCACACCATGCCCTAGATGTCATTCTATTAAAACAACCTTCCTGTAGGCTGCAAAACAGTGCTTACGCTACACTAGGTAGGCACTTCGAGCTGAAAATCACATACAGAAATAATTATGTCTTTTGGCCACAAGAGTGACCAGAGAGACAGGCCAAATATTGCAGTTGGGATAGAGATGGTCCAGTCTGCAGGGGTCAGGTCAAGATAGGGTAGATGTAAACCACATGTGCTAGTTGACCCAAAGGCAACAGCTTACGGTAACTGTTTTCAACAGCACAGACATTGCCATCAAAGCTGAGAGCCCTAAAGAATCCACAAAAGTAGCAGCAGAAAGTAAATGGGATAATGTCCTTATCTAGCTCTCCATCTGCTCAATACCAAATGGACGTATCAGCTTTAGTGTGTTACCCTAGTTGTAGCAGTGTATAAAGACACTGTAGTCACTGCACCAGCTTAGATATGTAATCTCTGGCAAGCTATGTTTCAGTGGTGTAGACAGTGATTCACAGATATGCATGGGATGTTCATTTCTGCATCTTTATAGTCTTTTAGGATCCTTCAAGATGAAAAATACTCTTTCTGTCAGCCTCTATGACACAATCCGCATCACAGCAGTATTTGAGAACTTCTAAATGTAAGGTTATTAATATGAGAAAGTAGTATAAAATGACATTTTTGATTGAAATTGCATCTTTCCACAATTTTACTGTCAAAAATGTCTTTCCTAAACATTTTTCTCTTCTCTTGCCTCCCACAAACCTAATTTACTTACTTAGACACACCAGGATCTGAGAAAACTGGGTAATACACCACTTCGAAAACTTTTTTTAAAACACATGCCAGTTTCAGAGGTCTTCTATGTTTTACCGTTTCTAAGAAAAAAATAAAATAAAATAAAATAAAATAAAATAAAATAAAATAAAATGTTTCTGTAATGGTGAAATCAACGGTGGGATTATTTAACTGATATTACTAATCCAGATAATTGAACATGGATGCAATTTTTCCTGAGATAATACTAAATAGGTACAGACATACGAATGTCTGAATAGTGTTTGTGCACACAGAGCTAACCAATTGTTTAACTTTAAAACTGTTTTATATGTCTTTTAAATTTTACAGCTTTAGGGTTTACTTTTTCTCCACAGCCAAAAAGAGCAATATGTTTATTTATCTTTCTTCTGGAAAGCTGATTTTTTTTTTTTTTTTTTTTTTTTTTAGCCTGGAACCAAGCTAACAAGTAAACAAAACCCATCCAAGATTATTAGGTAGGCAATACATGACTGGCAGATGCCAGAGTGGTAGCAATTATAGATGTGGTCAAAAAGTGACCAATTTAGATACAGAAAACTGAATAAATGATAATAAAATAAAATAAAATAAAAATTAATTTAATCTGTTTAAAGGAATTTGTTGATTTAATTGAGTTTAAATTATGTTTTTCACTCATGACACATACCAGTTCTCATGACACACACCAGTTGGTGCTGGAAAGCAAAGGCTTCATTTTAGCGATACATGGTTCTGGGTGCTGCTCTAATTTGCTAGATATTTTGGAGAAAAAGTTAAAAACAAACAAACAAACTCCTGATTACTGCCTCTGAGGAGGAAAAAAAAAAAAAAAAAGCGTTGAGGTGAAATGGCCCTTCTTTCCTTAAAAAGGCCTCTTTTTCCTTTTCAGTTAACTAGCAAGAGGACAGGACTAGCTGATGAATGCCCTTCCACACCTTACACCTTACAGTTAATGGTTCTTGGGTTCTTGTTGTGAAAATAGAGTAGAACACGCTGGTTCCAAACATCAATGATGATGTTTGAAAGCATCACAGACTAGGAGAGTTCACCTGTCCTGATGCTCCCTCGGTACTCGTGCTGCTATATGCCATCACTCCAGTCAGCTACACCAAAATAGCACTTTTATACCTGCATTCAGTAGTTTTGAGAAGTTTGGAGCATTTGTATTCATAAAACACCAACCTTCTCTTTAATCATCCCCTTGCTGCTCTGCCTAGATAGACAGAATTGGCATACAATAGTAATGACATACATATTTATGTTGTTTGAAGTACCTGTAATCCTTATAACCCTCAAAAATCTAAGAATTTTTCTACAACCATATTTTTATTTACAAAATATAAGTTCAGTGTGATTTTTGGTTGCCTGTAAGGCTGTTATAGAGTCATTCTGCAAATATATTTTTATTATTGTTGTTAGATGATGGTTGCAGATCAACTATGGGTTCTAACAGCTAAGGCTTCAGGAGGAAAACAACTGCCAAATGAAGTGTAGTGAGACTCAACCTGTAATTTAATTTCCACATCTTTGCTGATACTGTTTTGCTGTTTTCTGGGAGAAGGCAACTGCCATTTTTGCTTGGCCTTTTTCAGAGGTGTCAGTAATCTGAAATAAAAAGGATTGACTATGGAATTAAACAGCATGTGACAGCTCCTAGAAATGAATAGGTACACCATGCAGACCATCCCTTTCCTCTGTGAGAAAGCAGTATCTCTGGGGGCTCGGAAGGGTTTCAGCCAGACGGGATTTTGCTGTAATTGCCCCAGCTGTGCTGCAGCATGGAGAATCACAGCCTGGAGAGAAGGGGCAAAATGCAGGTGTTGCTGGGGACTCCTGCTGGAAAACGAGGCAGGAGTCACCTCCCTGATGCCCTCAGTGCCACCGCCCTGGAGGCAGCTGCAGACTGGCTCTCAGCACAGGCGACCATCTCGCATCCAGCCGCTGGAAGACGAAAGAGCAACCATCTTGTGCGTCGTACAGCTGGGGGCAGCCATGTTGGTGAGCGCGCCGTGGGCGCAGCCATCTTAAGACCGCCTCCTCGGCAGGGGCAGGCCGGCGGCCATCTTAGAGAAGGGCAGCTGTGAGGGGGAGGTGTCCCTGCTCCTTCCTCCCTTAAGTAAGATGCCGGCGCCACACAGTGCTGCCGGCCGTTTCGCTGCAGGGCTGGGGCGCCGCTGAGGCGGCGGGCAGGCGGCAACGGCAGCAGCCATGGGCGAGGCTGAGAAGCTTTATTATGTGTATAGCTGCGACCTTGACATCAACGTGCAGCTGAAGATGTGAGTGAGAGGGGCACGGACTTCAGCCTCCGCCGGCTCAGGGGGTGGCTAAGGAGGGGCCCGGCCCTGTCCGATGGCCGGGGAGCGCAGCTGGGAGCCCCGGGCATCCCGAAGCGGTGTTTTTAGGGGGGCTCCGGGGCCGGGTCGGTGCTGCTGTGCCCCCTCTGGGGACTATGAAATCCCCCGGAGCCCAGCAGCTTCGTTTTGCCCCGGCCGCGTTGGAAGCGCTTGTGGCCTCAGGTCCTGTGGGGCAGAGTAGTGCTGTAAGGCACAGGCTTATTGAACTGAGTCCTAATGCCTCTGATAACCTGTCACCTGCTGGCGTTGCAGCTCCTGAGTGATAAAGGCAGGAGATAATCTGAAGACACTTATTTCACCTACTTGTTTGCATGCTTCTTTGAAAGCACGTCGCTCTTAGGCTCTCTGTTATAGGCAGAGATGCAGCTTGTAAGTACGTACTGGTTATATGCAAGCACTCCTGTTGAACCTAGTGTTTCCACGTACTGATGTATTTTCTGCTTCATATTGTCCTAAAGTTTCTCTTCCTGTATCAAAGGGGTGCTGAAATTCTTGTAGAGTAGATGTGGCTGGTTCTGAAATGTGTACCTAATGTAGTTACACTGAGGTATTGTGAAAAACTAACTTGAGGAAGCTTAATTAGGGCCCAGATAATTTAATCTGAATAGAAAATGGGAACTGAAGTCAGATGCATGTGTCCTCTTTGCTAGTTGGTACTGCCTATCAAAAACTCTAATTTTGTTTGTGCTGTGCTTGTTTCTTGCAAGAAGCTTGTTCATCTACCCTGAATATTTTATGGTACTGAAAGATTATTGTTTGCGCAAAGATACATCTTACTCATTTCCACACCAACACCAAAATTTTAATCATTTGGTTTGGATAGTTTGCTTAGCTGACCTTTGATTTGTTGTTGAGTTTCAAAACTAATGGCGTCCAAAGCCAGTCATACGTTTCAAATTTCATATGACTTTAAAATAAAGTTTGCTCTTTTTTCTAAGATGCATTTGGAGCAAGTTTATGCTGATACTGATGTAATTTTTGTTTTGGATGATAGCAGTATATCTCATCTCATTGTTGCCCCGCTTAGCGTACAGTCTAAGAATCTACAAGTTGTATTAGAAGTTACCTCCTTTGAAAAGGCAAACCAGTAATCATTCCATTTGATACTCTTCCCCTAAATCAGTATTGCAATGAATTCTGTACTTTTTTCATCACTTATAATCATAGAATGGCTTGGGTTGGAAGGGACCTTAAACATCATTTAATTCTAACCCTCCTGCCATGGGTGGAGATGCCACCCACTAGACCTTGTTGCCCAGGGCCTCATCCAGCCTCCAGGGGTGGAGCATCCACAGCTTCTCTGGGCAACCCATACCAGGGCCTCACCACCCTCTGAGTGAAGAATTTCACCCTAACGTCTATCTAACTTAACTCTCCCTTCTTTGAGTTTAAAGCCATTTCTCCCCATCCTGTCATTGTATGCCTGAGTAAAAAGTTGTTCTCCATCTTTTTTATAAGCCCCTGCTAAGTATTGAAAGGCTGCAATGAGGTCTCCCTGGAGCATTCTGTTCTTCAGGATGAACAAATGTAGAGTTTCTCAGATATTTAGATTTCAGTGCTTGCTAGTAATTCAAAACAAATATAGCTGCCATACTGAGTAGTCTAAATATACCTCACGGAAATGGAGTGGAATATTTAGCGTGCATGAAATAAACTTTGGTTTATATCTTTTTTTCCCTCTTTTTCTTCTCTCCCTTTTTTTAATATAGAGGAAGTCTGGAGGGGAAAAGAGAACAGAAGAGTTACAAAGCTCTCTTGGAAGACCCCATGCTGAAGTTCTCAGGACTGTATCAAGAAACTTGCTCTGATTTGTATGTAACTTGTCAGGTGTTTGCAGAAGGGAAGCCTCTTGCTCTTCCAGTTAGAACTTCCTATAAAGCTTTTAGCACTAGATGGAAGTAAGTGACTGCCTTTTGTTTCATGTATCTTAGTTAGTGGGGCATCATGTTCTATAAGTAATTGTGTGGGTTTTGTTTGTCAGAAAAAAAAAAAATTCTGTTGTCTTTTTCAAATAACTTATGTTTCAAGTTTCTGTATAGTTATTAACTGTTGCCCTGACAACACAAAAGCATTTTTTTTTTTTGGTGTAATGGATAAGAAAAAATATAATTGTATGTTTGGACATGGTTGACTAATGTAGTAACTTTTGGGGGGCCTGGACTAGCACACTCTACACTGTTTACTGGATAGACTGATCTTGACTACTTAGTCATAAAGTTTAGGAACTTTTCTTTTGGTTGATGGCCTTTTAATCATACATGAATGTAGTGTCTCAAGATGATATTTAAGTTTTTGAGTAACGAAAGCCCATGGGCAAATTGTCAGTCTGTCATTAGAAGTTCATAGTCTGAGGAGAACTTGTATTCTGTAAACTACTGTAGGGTAACTTGAGTCCTGAGGTTTTATGACTAATAAAAATTGTTTCTCTGCAGCTGGAATGAATGGCTGAAACTTCCTGTGAAGTATCCAGACTTACCTCGCAATGCACAGGTGGCTCTAACCATCTGGGATGTATATGGGCCTGGTAAAGCAGTTCCTGTGGGAGGAACAACAGTCTCACTCTTTGGGAAATATGGGTAAAATATATATGTGTGTATATATATACTTACATACATAAAGTAAATCTGATTTTCTAAGCATGTATATAACAATAATATATATATGCTTAGAAAATGATTTACTTTAATCAGATTTACTTTTTCTTCCTCCTCCCCCCTCCCCCCACTGTAGCTTCATATGTGCTACGGTTTTGAAAAAATAGTTTCTCTTGTAAAAAGGTAAAGCTTAGGCTTTTTAAAAATACCACTTTCTTGTGTATTCTTTTAATAAATTAATTCCAGTTCTGATTACTTAACATAATTTAATTGCCTTACGATTTATCTGTTAATGCAGCTGTTAATTATCTATAAGAAACAACATGTAATACAGGAAATAGGGAATTTTCAAAATTAGTAATCTCTATGATTTAGTAGAGAGCAAGGTCAGTACATTTGCAGATAACATGGAGCTGGAAGGGATTACAAGTACACTGGAAGGTGGCAGTGCACCAAAAGGATCTTAACTAAGTACAAAGGAGACTGAAAAATATAGGATTCAGTTTAAGGATAGTGTGTGTAATTGATATTAATTAAGGATACATTGTGTAATTATTTGTTTTCAAATCCAGAACAGAGAGCAACTACAAGGAGAACTGTGGAAAAAAAAAAGGGTTTTAGAGTGTGTCTTAACATCATGAATGAATCATGTAAATTTTGTGAAATATGCAAACACTGAATATACAAACAGTTCACAAGTATGCACATCAGGGACAATTGTATCCTTCTGCTTCTTATTTATCTCCTCTGTGGAAATGTGTCCAGTTCTATGTAATTTCAGACAAGTTTCTGGCAGCTTGGGGCCCAAGGGAGTCCATATCACTGTATGTCTAGTAAATAGGTCTAATGGAGGAGGAGTAAGGACAGGTAGGGCTGAAGAAAAGTCTATGGGAACACATTCCTACTACATAGAGAAGTAACCTTTGTGTCTTGTGCATGGATAAGGAGTAATAAGGCTAAGCTGAGCCAGGGCAAGTTTAGGATGGCATTAGGAAATGATTGGCGCTAGGAAATCTGTCCTAGTGGTATTGAATGTAAAAAATCTCTGTAGAGGGAGGTTGCATCTCTGTCATTAAAGGTTTTCCTTTGACAAAAAGATTGACATTGTCTTAGGGCAGAAAATTGAACTGGATCAATTGGACAGTGGCCTGAAGATTGCTGGTAGTTTTTAAAATATTAAAGTATAATTCCTGAAAGGGATAGTATTTTATAAATGAAATTTATTTCCAAAGTTTAGGGAATGAGAGAACTAGATGGACAGAAATAAGTATTTCATTGTTTTATTGACTTGTAAATGGAAACCCCTGTAGTAGTATTCAACAATGTGTGAATTTAAGGTGAGATGGTCCTTCTAGTCAGTGTTTCTTAGTAATTTTTCATGTGTGATGATTCAAAGTTGTATATCCATGAAGATGTTAGTCAGTTGATCAGCTTTTACTTGCAAAAATATTGCACCTGTTTTGTTGGGGCACCTTTTATAGGTGGATCGGTGCAAGAGAAACAGGGTTTTGAAGAGAAGAGGTGTGGTGAATTTCCCTGCAAAGTTCTGCTCACTGCACAATTTCAATTATCAATTCAATTTCAGGCATAGATGGAGAAGATGGTGTGGTGAGGGTTGTGGGTTTTTTTCAGCTGAGAAAGCTGCTTTTTATCAGTTGACCTTCAGATGAAACTTACATCATTTTATAGTTTAATTTTTTTTAGGTGGACCTGAAGTCAATATTGTAATTTGCAAGTCAAGAGGAATTCTTTCTGCTTCATTACAAATAATAAAACTATGAAGGTCAAGCTCTCTCTTCAGTTCGTGTTTGTACCACCCCATTGACTTTGGGAATTATCCATTTTTCTTCCACTTGCCAAATAAGTTATCTCAGTTTTACTCATTTTCTTCTAAACTTCATGTGCCAATAAAATGAAGGCCACAGAGGGCATAAGGTGCTAGGCACTTCTACATTACAGTTAACTTATGCATGGCAATACATGTTTTTAGGTTTGGCAGAGGAATTCCATTCATTTTTGTGCAGCTGCCACTGTACTTTGATTCCTGACATCTGTGTTTTCAATTTGCTGAAGTGATCCCACATCTTTCCTTGCAGTATGTTTCGTCAAGGAATGCACGATCTGAAAGTCTGGCCCAACGTAGAAGCTGATGGCTCAGAGCCCACCAGAACTCCTGGGAGAACCAGCAGCACAGTCTCTGAGGATCAAATGAGCCGCTTGGCAAAGGTAGTAGAATAGCAACCTTTAAGATGTACGTGGAAAGTTTGAACTATCATTGGAGCAAAATCAGGCTTTAATGAAGACAAACTTCCCATGTTATTTTCTCACATGAAAATTATCTTACTTTGATTTAGGTATTTTATAGGATTTACATAAATGGATCAAGTCCCTTGCCACAAGTATTCCTTAAATTGGCACATAAATACATTGAACAGCGTAACAAACTTGTAATATATGTAGCATTCTGTTGTAGCAACTTAAAATCCATGTTCTTTTTGAAAAATGAAAATATCAATGCACCTTGAAAATGCTCAGAAACAGAACTCTATCTAGTTCAAGAGGAGTAGCTCCTGAGAGTAGCTTGTGAGTAGCTAGTCAGGTTTCCTTCAGTAGCTGTCCTTTGGATTTAGAGCTGTCTGGTGTACTGTTTAGGCATGTATGATGTACCTTTGCATTATAAAAAATAGTAACGAGACCTACAGAAATTAACCAAAGTTGCATTAATTTAAGATGATGCATATGTGTGCATATTAATATTTCTATTCACAGCATGTTGGCAGACTGTATTTTTGCCATCAAAGCTACTTCTGGAATTCATCAATGAGTGTTAGGTCTTTAACTTAACTTGCTGATCCTCTCATTCTTGAGGCGAGCTTACTTCAAGCTTGCCAGATGTCTCAGCCCTTCTTATTTAGTGTATCTACTTGCATCTTAATCTTGGTTGCTTAGTTTTCATCCTCACCTTTGTTCAGCTCCAGGTGAAACAAAGGTCCAGTGCCATAAATACGTCCATTTGTCATCTAGCGTTCTGTCGCAGAAATAAACTTTGATTTACAGTCTATTTAATTAGTCTTGCTCACCTTGAATTTATAATGGAAAACTCATTATAAATGTTTTCTGACTTGTAGGAAGTAGGTCACTATAATGAAGTTTTGTTTCAAGAGTGGCTTTACAGGAACAGTGAGATGCAGACATTTTTCTTTGGGCGATACAGAAGTGATGTAATTGGGTGACTTAATAGTGATTTTTTTGTTGAGAGTTCAAACTACCATTGTATTCTAAATAGTATGTATCGTATGTATAGTATTCTAAAGAAAGCATGGGATGTGCAAACCAGATTTATTCAGTGCAAGCTCAGGTGTGAGCATACCTTTCTTAGAAAGAACTACTGTAGGCTTTTGTTTGGGAAGAAGAGCAGGAGAATATGCGAGGAGGCTTTCATGTACCTGACAGAGGACGAACTTACCTTTGTCTTGGGTTAGTGTAGTTGTATGTTCCTGTTCTCCTTAAGTGTATCTAATCCAAGCTTTCTGCCAGCCATGGTGTCCCATTTCTTGATCCTAGCAGAATAAATCCCATCTAGCCCTAGGAAGCTCTGTAGACAGACACTGAATATCAGGACTGTTTTTGTAGTTTGTTGCATGGTTATTTGAAGGAGGTGGTGGGTCTCTGTAAAAGGTATTAGTGTAGATCTTCACTTTCATGTTAGCTTTGTTGAAAATGTGATCACACCTTATCAGTGCTTTTCTTCCCCATCACTCCTGTCTGCTCCCTACTCAAGAAACACAAATAACTAAGTATTGCAATCTCAAAATACAGGGGTCTGTTCTAGCCTGTTCTTTTGCAGATGGGAAATGAGGGCCCAAAGCATTTCAGGAAGAGGAGGGAATTGTTTCACATCCCAAATTAGTGTTCTAATGAATAGCTAGTAACATAGCTGACACCATCTTCTCTTTTGAAAGCTGTTTTTTCAAGATACAATTTCTGAAAGATAAGACTGTTTTCTTCACTGGTTGCTTTCTCTGGTAAAGGCATTTTATCCACAGATGCTGCTGGCTGGCAAAGCAAATAGGATTTCTGAGTAGTGTCTGGGTGAGCTTTCATCTGTATAGCTATTTCCATAGCAGACGAGGTTCTTATGATGTGTTGTTCCTAAATAGCCATTGTTTGAATACAGCCAGCTTCAGATTTTCCTTTGGCTCTTCAGTTGCTGGATGCCTATTAATGCTACTATGGTTAAAGTTGTCTGTGCAAACTGAAATGCAGAACTCTTTAAACATAAGAGTAGTCCAACACTACTACAGCAGATTGCTGGGAAAGGTTTTGGAGTCCCTGTCCTTGTGCAGTTAAAACCTGACTGCACAATGTCTTGTGCAACATGCAGTCAATAACCCTGCTTTGAGACTAGATAATTTCCAGAGTCCTTCTAACAGCATTCTTTGGCTTCTAAATAGAAGGCTGTGTCAGGTGAGAGTGTGCTGGGCAAAGCAGGGAGGTGGAATATTTGTGAGATGGTGCTTGCCTTCTGAGTGGCAGCTTCCGTGTACCTTGGGACATAGCAACTAAGCAAAGAGACCTTTCCCATCCAGATAGTATTGGGCTTTCTGGTAGGCTGTTTGCAGGCGCCTAAAAAGAAAAGGAAAATGAACTCTGCTTTGCTGTAAGTCTTCACTGACCTTTTTCAATGTGTAAGTATCAATCTGAGACCTTGCTTTTGTAAGGCTTATAAAGGCAGAATTACTCAGTTTGGATAATTTCTGAAATACCTTATTTTTGTGTTTGACTTGTTAAGTTGACTGTATGAAAATGAGTAACTCAGTCAAGTGTTTTCGTTATGTGACTGCTTAAAAAATTGGTTCCTGTTTTAATGTTTCACACATTCAAAGGTTGTGTGGTTGTTGCTGGCTTTTGATTTTTCCATGATATTTTGAGATACTACAAGTATTGCTATGGCACAGCTTAACTGTTTACAAGGATCTACTGTGTGTATAATGTACAGGCTTTTTTCTATAGTTTCTTTTTTTCCCTGATTTCCTATGTTAATGTATCTGTAAAATTGAGTTTGATATTATTTTTCTTACTCAGAACAATTTAAATATTATCATTGTGGTTTTGTATGCAGCTCACGAAGTCTCATCGACAAGGCCACATGGTGAAAGTGGACTGGCTGGACAGGCTGACCTTTAGAGAAATAGAAATGATAAATGAGGTAGGTCATCCTAGATCAGATTTGTAATTTTCTTTTTGAATCTTGCTAATGTGGAACCTTCACATGCTTGGGTGACTAACCTGTCCTATTTTTCTTCAATTACTGATGTATATAATCAAGAAAAAATAATTCTTTAAGCTCCCATTTGGATTTCATTTTGGCAATTATGAGAATAGAAAGTTCTCTTATCAACTTCAAAGTGACTTGTATTTATTAATAATTTGGTATAGCTTGCAACAAATGTTGTTAGATATGATTGAATAACCTCTAGAATTTAGATAATCATGGGAAGCTTTTTGGCCATACAGACTGTTCTTTGGCTTTAGATCTGTTCAGCTTTATTGGTTTTGATTTTTGGGTGTTGAGGAAAAACTTGTAAGATTCGAGTGAATTAAACAAACGCAAAAACCACAACCTAACACCTGAATGAGGTGTTAATCCTCACTGGGAAAAATGACTGCAGACTTGCTAACTGATTATACTTATCTTGCACAACAGAACTCTGTTGTATTCTGCTTTGTATTCTGAGTTTTTTTTAATCTTACTTTAATTAGAGCTAATTAGAGCTCTGGGAATTTATATTTATACTTGTGTTTTAATAACCCCTCAAGTCTTTGAGAACTCAGCCTATCCTGTGTTAGAAATGGGTATTTTTGTCTTCTTCATTTTTTAAAAAAATAAAACTACATAAAATTCAACATTTGATTCCTAGAGCTGTGTCTTAAATGCAAAACTGCGTTGTTTCTTCTGGCAAGTTAAATCCATTATGAAGGCATGAAATAGGCTTGAGTTACTCACTATCAAAGGGCATGTTTTTTTTATTAAATGTTCCTGATAGTGGTTTTGTATATAACTTCTTAGTTACCCATCTAGATTTTAAACATTTTAAAACTCTAAACACTTTTACTAATAAATCATTTAAAAAACATGTACATGAGCAAATCTTCCTCTGAAAGTGTAAAAGCTGCAAGTCTAATTTTGATCTAAGCTTAATTTGTCTCTTTCATTGTTTCATCTAAAGCAGTGATTTTTTCATGTCTTCTGGGTTTTGACTGATGTGCATAATTACATGTAATCATTTAAAAGAAAAGTCAACTGGTAATTCTTCTTTGCATCTTTGCAGACTTTTAAATCCATAATTGCAAGCTACTGATGAAAACAGTATGATTTTGTTACATGTGGATGTTTATTGTGAGTTGGGAATGTAAGTTAAGGAAGAATGTCAGGAAAAAGGTCTCAAGTAGTGCTATGAAATGATTAACTGAATAATTGCTTCAACGACCGATAATCTAATTAATCAGTTACAGCACAAAGGAAGTAGAGTAATTGCTGTATTGTGAATGCTAAAGATTGATGCTCTTTAATATGTGATACACATCTGGTGATTCTCTTCTCAGAGGGAAAAACGAAGTTCTAATTTTATGTACCTGATGATTGAATTCCGTTGTGTCAAGTGTGATGATAAAGAATATGGAATAGTTTACTATGAAAAGGTATGTGCCTTGCAGACTTTATGATTGTCTTTAAAAAGCAGTGTGTGCATCTGAAATGGTTATTTTTTTCTGCTGAGGTGAAATCTTCTGCTGCAGGATAGTAGCAGGCAGCTGTCGGTGGCAGCTGTTTATTTACATACAAATCAAATGGTATGGATGCAATGAAATTACAGAAGTCATTCATTCATGTAACAGTTCAAGATTATAGGATTTTTAAGTGAGTGATTAAAAACTTTTTTGATTTATTGTTCCTCCAGTCACCCAGTGGTACTTTCAGAATAGCTGTATGTAAAATTGTCTTATCAAGAAGTGTACCTGTATTGATTGGTAATTTTATAAAATACAATTTTTAAAACTCTTCACAGTTGCCCAGCTCATGAATGTTCTCTAAAATCAACAACTAAAAGTTTGTACTTTGATGCTGAAAATGTTATGAAAGTTAAATTAGGAAAAGACTCTTGATTGGAGTGTCTTCCATCTTTTCTTCCTGTTTACAAGAAACAGATCTCCAAAGCAGTATCTGAAGCTGGTAACTATTTTAATATTTTTGCACAGAAAGTGTGTACATAGGAATTGCTACTAAGAGGGATATCCTGCTGTCATTTTTCAGTGTTTGTAATAGGGCTTGCCAATTTGTATGTATGCACGCAAAATTTAGTTCTTAAAATACCACAACTCAAGCTTCTTGAACAGCTTTTTAGTTTTGCTATTCTGAAGTAACAAGAAAAATACAATCTTTAAATTTTGAAACTGAAAAGATCAAGAAGTAAAGTTGTAGTGAGACATTTAAGGAATGACATCAGTATTGTGACTTCAAATTTATTGAAACAAAGGATTAACAGTGAGCTTTACAGGCAGTATTGTAGCTTTGGCAGGCGTTATCAATGCTTCTATGGACCTGTGCATTGTAGATGGATCCACTGAAATAGAGAAGACAGCATCTCTATCACTTGGTTTCAAAAAAAAAAAAAAGGAAAGAAAAAGAAAACTCAACAAAAATTACCTTTTAAAGTTTTCAGTATGTTTATATTAATAAGAATTCAGAAAACTAGTGAATAATACAGCTGTATAGAAAAGAGAAAGTAGAAGATGATAGACTGGAGTTGTGTTAAGCTTGGAGACACTAAGTAGCACCCATGCTGAGAATTTAAAAAGAAATATGCTTCAATACAGAAAATATTAATACAATGGAAGATACGTTAGAATTAATTTTGTGGCAACATTACCAGTTGGTCTGAAAAGTAGGACTGTGATGTAGGTAAGGTACCAGAAGGCAGTAAGAAATACAGCAATATATTGCAAAAAAAAAAAACAATATTCCACCAAAAAAAAAAAAAAAAAACACCTGAGAAATCAGAATCTGCTTAAGTTTTATTCTGTTGGAAATTAGTTTTAAAAATTAGTTAAATGTAGTTACTTAAGTAATTAGCTTTTCCTGTTGTCATACCAAAAATGAGCAGCTGATAAGAAGTTTTGCAAGCCCTTGTAAAAGTTCAGTCTTGCAGACATGATCTAGAACTAAAGCAAGTGGATCCTAAGTTCTGTCCCATGTAGTAGTGGCTGTTTCTGTAGTGCTTCTGGAGGCGACAGTGGTTCAACTTGGCTCTTAGCAAATTCTCCTGCACACTAAAGCAAATCTGTGATGACCAAGCAGTGGGTTGGTGCAACTCTGAAGTTGGTTTGCAGGAAAGATCAGTCCATCTGTAGGGCCACAGACAACAAGAGGCTCAGAATGTACTTGAGACATTAATCAAGTAAGAGGGAACACTGCTAGGTTTGGGGGATGAGTACTCCATTGCAGAGCTATCTTTTATGTGTCTTCTATGTTATAAGGTGTTCTGGGTTTGAAGTAAAGAGGTGCCTTCTAAAAATGGCTTCTAGCATCTTATCCCATTGTTGTGTTTCTTGTCACAGAGCCAGCAGTTAGACTTGAGTCTTCACAGTTCCATGTGTTTGATGACAGAGTTGATGTCTTAAGGCAGAAGTTATTTGTCCTTTCCTCTAAGCACCTCTGGTGAGGAGGAAACTGAATATGCTTATGCATCAAATACTCCAGTCTCTGGTTATGTCTCAAAATTCTGAAGTATTTCTCCTGTTTGAATGGGTCACTTGTGAATTATGGACCAGAGGGAGCGTAAGTGTTAGGTGCTTTGTTATGGCTGTGTCTGTTTCTAAAGTATTGCAGAAGAATTTAAGGCTGACGTTTTAAATGAGCAGAGCTCGTTTAAAATCTAAAAACATCCTGTGGGGTTTAAAAAGATAAAATGTTGATACCCTGTGCCTCAGGCAGGTGTCTAGGTTAAAAACCTTCTCAGCTTACCAGCTTACTGCCTGAGAGTCCAAGCGTTTAACATTTGTTCTGGCAGAGTTTATTTGAAAATGGAACCGACCTTCCAAAGTCTTTTTTTTTTTTTTTTTTTTCCTTTAGGATAGCTTGTTTGGTAGTGTTTCTGTAGATTTATCTTAGAACTAGCTGTTTTAAAGGATCTTATTGTGACAAAATTCCATTATGTTACAAAACACAAGGCAATAGAGAACCAAATAGTTCTTTAGTTCTTTGGGAATCAAGGAAGTATTTTTTTGGAGAGCATAATGGAACATGGTCAAAACATTGAAACATTTTACTAAAACTTGTTAACAGGTTTACTCTGCAGTAGGGTAAAAGCTTAAATTAGAGTGTGCTGTATGTGTCATAAGTGCAAACTAATGAGCATGGTTAACATGCAGCTTTGTATTGTCTTGACACTTTGGATAGTTGTATGTAATATTCCTAAAAATGGAGTATTCCTCAACCTCCAGAAACCTACCATTATAGATGAGTTATACCTGATTTGCACACACAATTTTTTCTAGTCGTCATTATAGTCTTAAAGATATAAAAAGTGAGGGAAAGAAGACTCAGACTTGAAATATGCATCTACTTCTTGACAGATTTTACTGAGGCATATTAAAAATGCATGGAACAAAATAACTATAAATTGTCTGCTCTTGTGGTGATAAAGTAATTGAATGTGTAATGGTACATATTAAAACTCAAGCTGCAGTTAGTTATAGGGGTTTGTTGTTATGAAGTAGCTTTTCAGCAAGTTCTTGACCCTTTTCTGGCAGCAGTAGGAAGCTACATAAATTAGTGTCGGTCTTCTCAATATTTTCATGCTTTCAATTACAGTGTACAGTATACATACCCAAGATATTGAAACTAGGTTCTGTTGTCACCTGTCTGTGACCGATAGGTGAAGTGAAGATTACTTGTCACAGTTTGGGTGATAAATTTGTTTTCAAGTGTTTACAAAGAACTAGGCTGTTAAAGAATCTCAAATTCTATCATCTACTGCTTGACTCAGCCTTCAATTACAATGACGTAAAGTGACAGTGGCTCTTTCCATGTTCTCTGTTAATTTTAATACAACATTCATGATGTGAAGGATAGCAGCCTGCTAGTGTCAAGAGCATCATTTCTGATTCATTTAGGCAAAAGTTGCCTGTGATTTTCCAAGTGCAAATAACACGAGGATTTTTCATTAATATGTATTCTTGCAAAGGTTCCAAATGAAACCTTTGAATAAATTGATTGCACTACTGCATTTGGTTTTAAAAGCATCACATTCCCAGAGAGCCTCTTTCATGTCTTGGGAGAAAGTAGTAGAGAATAAGATAAGAGAATAACTTCCTTATTTATTTATACCATGAAACTAATTTTCAGAAAAGAATTTTGTGGGTTTAGAAAGCTGCGAGATTTGTTGACTTTAAATAGTTTATAATGCTTATATTCTACACTGACCATAATGTATTGAAATACTTCTAAAATTCTTAGGATTAATTTAAAGCAAGCTAATACTCTCCAGTATTATTGTTCCCTTTGTTTCCCAGTTGTGAAACAACAGGTCATGTCCAGCTCTGGCAGCGTTAGCAAGTAATGCAGCAAAGAGAAGCAGATTTCCCATGAGGAAATGGTTGCTGAAGGCCTAACGTCTGCGTTGGATATTTTTACTTGGGTTTAGTTTTACTCAAGTCCCCTGAGTTGAATGACTCTTAGCAATTGGAGGGTATTTTTAAAACTTCAGTGTTGTAAACCAAGTCTCATTACATGGGGATAATCAGGAGAGATATTTCAAAAGCATGCACTTGACCAAACTCAAAATGCAAATTTAAATTTGACCCTCGGACCCTGGTGTGGTTTAATAAGTTTGTATGGTCAGGGTCATGGTGATCCATGTGATGTTCTCCAGGTATGACACAAAATTAGAGCTATGCACTAATCTATTTGGAAGGTGAGTAAAATAGCTGACTTCCTTGATGGGCAAACTATTCACATTGGCCTTCTTTGAGGATTTCACAAAATAGTCAGTTTTTAACATGTTTGTAACTGCTGACAGTGATTTGACATATGTGCTTTGGCAAAACTTGGCTTCATAGCAAGTTTTGGTTGAAACTTGTGACTTTGTTTTGTAAAATGTAATGAAACACTAGGAAACGAAGGAAACAAAGTTTTCCTAGTAATTGAGCTGAATAGCTAGAACTTTCCAGCTTGGCTTTTCAGCATTATAAAACTGCATTTGAGCAAAGGTGGATAAAGAAAACTTTATTTCTTTCAAGAGCTTACAGACATGCATTACTAATGAGCTTGGAAATCATTGTTTTTTTTAGTTCTAGTCTTGCATTTAGAGGGCACTATAAACATTTTGACACTAGTCATTGGAAAGCTTGGTGTCTTTCTAAATTTTTTTTGTTGTTTAAGCACATTCCAGGCACTTGGTTATTTTCATCCTAATAAGCTCTGAATTGGTAATCTCTGTCATAGGCTTTTGATTGTGGTGCTCCATTTTTACAAGTCTAAAAGCTTTGTCAGAATTTTTCATTGTTTTAGCTGCCTACTTTATCTGAGTGTATTTATTGAGGGAGAGATGTAGAATGGGTATCGTTACTGCCTATCCCGAGAGACTCTACATGGGATATGGATGTTAAAAAAGCCTCAGTATGGGTTTTGAACATCTATGAGTTGCTAGTGACTCCACTGCTGTTTCAGGTTTTTCCTACAGTGGTCTTGTGGATAAGGGCCCAAATTGAGGCTTTGTTTGTCTTTGGGGAATTTGTAATCCTCCATTGCTTTTAAAGGCCACATCAGATTTCAGCCTTATTACAGTTTTGATTAGGAAGATAACTAATTACTTGATGGAACTTGGTCTGTCATACTTTGTCACTAAATTTATTTCTTGGAGGGTTTTCCTGCCAAAATATGATTCCTTAATGTTTCATTATTTTTATGTAATTTGACTTAGTAATATTAATATATCATGATTTGAAAGCTGCTTGCAGTGCGGAGACAGAAGTTTTAGTACAATGTGATTGCTGATGTGTGTATCTCCTACTTCATTCAGTCTACTGTTCATATCAGTGCAGTAGTGTTCTTGCTATAATAGAACTACTTCAGAATTGATATTTCTATGCAGTTAG
This sequence comes from Oxyura jamaicensis, assembly GCF_011077185.1. NCBI lineage: Eukaryota > Metazoa > Chordata > Aves > Anseriformes > Anatidae > Oxyura > Oxyura jamaicensis. The sequence continues at coordinate 5,509,833 of NC_048926.1, read as the reverse complement.
GTTAATGTGAAGTGTCCTCTTCAGTGTGCATTTGCATACATTTTTGAGGACTGATGGGAAGAGCAATAATGCTCATTCTGGGACTGTGATCAGCCACAGTGTGTGTGTGTGTATATATATATAAAACACTTAACTAGGATGGATGGATGTGTAGTTGTTGCCATTATTTTGACCACAGAGTTGTACTTCAGAAAGGCATCAGACACTAATAAATGTGGAGTTGTCTTCTGGAACATGCTTTTTTAATATTAAGAAATCTTTTACTGTAGTCAGTAACACAGAATATACATAGGTTAACAAAATACCCTTCCTTTGAAATGGTGAAGACAGCATTAATTCCTGTTTCTTGTAGTTGACAATTATTTCCTTTTCCTCCTTGATACAAGTTCCTCAATTCTTTGAAAGCTACCTCTGAAAAATGCAAAAGCATCCCAAGAAGCATATGGGACTGAAGAAGGAAAAAAAAAAAAAAGAGGGGCAGAAGCAAACTGAAGTAAATTACCTCAAAGCATTACTGACAGAAGAGCTATGTTTAAAAAAATAAAATTGATTTGAGTGGAAATGTCTGTTTCCCTTATAATGAAGCTGCTGAACCTATCTCACTCAAGTGCCTAGCTTTTACCTTTGTAATGTGTATTATACTCTAAAATGAAATAAAACTAGAATAGATTCCTGTGAAATTAAGGTTTGATATTTTTGTATGTGTTTAATGTGTACATTTATAAAAGAAAACAAAACACTATTATATATAGTGTGTGCATATATGTAAGTATACAAAATCAAGCTATATCTTGATAATCAAGATATATCAAGCTATTCTATTTGTGATTTGAGTAGACTACATGGAACATCTTCTGGCCATTAACTTTTAGATTTTCTTTTTTTTTTTTTTTTTAGCTAAGGCTGCATACTTTTATGAGATCTAGCAATACTTTCCCCTCATGCATCCTATGGAAAGCATGGAGAGGGAACGCATTGAAGATGAAAAATAAATTAAGCTTGCTGAAGTCAGTGGGAAGGTTCAGTGTTAGCGATCGTCTTTTTGATTAAACCTTCAGGGCTTAGTTTTTGAAGGTAAAATATAGATTGTGATTGAGATAATAATTCCAGTAGTCACCTTATTTGCATCTTTAATGCCTGCTTACATTTGAAAATTGGACTACATGTTCAATTTAGCCTTTAGAATTTTTGCCATTACTTCCGTCCTGTTTGACTGTGCTGGCATCAAATCTTTTCATTAGGATTCATTCCTGAAAATTACTCCAAAATAAATGAGAACAAACTTATTTAAGTATAGTATAGCATATATTATGCTTGTAGCTTGTTTTTTTTTTTTTTTGGTGACTTTTCTATTTTACTATTTTATATTGTCTTTTAAATTATCTGTAGATCATATCAATTAATGCTTGGTTGCATTTCTAAAATAAAACCAGTCTTCTGGATGTGACTGAAAAGAAGGGAAATAGTATTGCTGGATCTTGTCTTGTGGTGGCAGACCTTATTTTTTCTTTCTGCCAGATTCAAGCAAGAAATATTTTGCTTCTCCAGTGAAGCCAGCAACACCTTAGACACCTTAGTCTTCTATAAGGAAAAATTATCAGGCATCTACCTTGTGGCTCCAGAGTAGCAAGCGCATCATGAACTTCCAGAAAAGACCATATCGCACTGTATGTGGAACCTGCAATAGATAGGCACAAGTCTCCCTAAATTTGGCTGTTTCAGAGGACCTTTATTGTTGAATTGTTTTGAAATATTTTCTGCCATGTTGCTGCTGTTTCTAGGAAACTGTTTTTAGTGGAAGTACCTACCCTGATTTAGTTTTTCTTTGTGCTTCCACAGGACATGAGTAATGATAACAGCAATGTTTTCCACTCACTTGTTTGCTTCCATGGTAGCGAGTTGCAAAGATGTATCTCCTCAGATGAACTTTCATCTCTATTGTGACCATATTTATCATCTAGTGAAAGCTAACCAAAAAATCCATTTTTTCTTTTCCCTTTTATACCCACAAAACCCTGCAAGGTGTAGCCGCATCATTTTTTACTTCAGTACGTTACGTAATGCTTTAATATGGCATGTTATTTTATTTTTAGAATTGGAAATATTAAATATGCTTTGAATTTTCTGTCATTCAGGACGGTGATGAGTCATCTCCAATTTTAACAAGTTCTGAAATTGTTAAGATTCCAGATCCACAAATGTCTATGGTAAGCAGTACGTGTAAAGCATGTAAACTAATGCGTATAACAGTACTTTGTTGAGAAGTTTTCAGAAATTGAGTTAAATTTGTCATATCACTGTTTGCAGTAGTTCAAAATTCCATTGGAAAGATGTGTTGGACCAGTTGAAAAATATGTTGGTGTGACTTTTTTTTAATTGCTGCTTCTGGTAGATTTAAAATACCAGAAGTGATTTAATGCTGAAGATGCTTCTCTTCCTTTCCATACCTAACGTGCTTGCTTCTGAATTGTAGAAAAGCAAAATAGGGGGATTGTTGGTAAAAGAGGGGAGAGGGTGGGAATATAAGGTAAGAAGGAGCTGAAGAAGAGAGAAATCAAGTATAGAAGAAAGTGCAGTAACTCTTGGTCACTTCATCTGTTAAAATATTTTCTCCCTACACTCTCTTGTATGTTGTCTTTCATGTAGACAGTGCCTAAATACAGTTCTAGAAAAGATTTCCATTATTGTGGATGCCAATTCAGTGGGACTGGTATTGGCAGCTTTGGGAACCTTAATGTAAGTGGGCTTCTACTGGCAACACTGTTTGAGCACTGTTTAATCTAACACTGCAAGAGCAAGTCTGACAATGCTGAAAACTGCCTTGGCTGCTGAAATCTTGTTGACACTGTGGCTCCTATTGTGGCTCCTACTGTTGCTAACATGTTATTAACAGTGGGAAAACCTTTTGAGAATGTTTTTCTTGCATACAAAGCTTTATACTGCAAATATCCTAAAAATGTTTTCAAAGCGGCTAGCACGTTTGAGTGCTGTCTAAATCACAGATGCGTTGACTGGAACACTTGCATTCTGCAGCAATTCACCAAAAGGCAACATAGGGTTTGTAAGTCAAGTAAAGTTAAATAAACTAAAACCCCAAGAACCCTTACTTTTAATGAGTAAAAGAGCATATTGTTGAAGGAGTATCTTGTTAAACAGCAATGATGAAAGATAAACAACCCAGAAGATGGTGTAATTTTAGTTGTGAATTTTTACTGATGAGTTTTTACTAGGTGTTTTCACTTCAGTAGTAACTTTCTCTCGAGTTTAAATATTTATAAATATGAACTTACCCTCTGCATTTAGGAGAACTTAGTAGAAAGCAAACATCACAAGCTTGCTCGAAGTTTAAGAAGTGGACCTTCTGATCATGATCTGAAGCCTAATGCAGCTACACGAGATCAGCTTAATGTAAGTCACTCATCTGATGACTAAATTTGAAGTTACTAGGTAGCTTGGTATTAATGACATTTTAATGGCATTAAAGTAATGACAACTTCAGGGAAATGTTTCACGTCACTTTCAATAAAATCATTAATAAAGAAAAGCTGTTTCTTAGTTATATGGGTCCAACTCAGGAATGAGCAGAAAGTACTTTTTTTTTTTTAACTATTGCTGCAGTTTTCTTTGGATAAGAACACACATTGTACCTATATATTGGTGTTTATGGTAGTCTTAAAAATAACTGCTTATGTTTGCCTACACTGCCAGTTCTCTCAACATAACTGAGGAGCATCACCACAGTGGCATGAGAAATTTGTGTTGTTGGAAAGCTTTTTTCTAGCTGTTTTTGTCTCATCAGTGTTTTGTCACGGTATAGTCTGTTAACTTGGTGATTATGCCTGCTTGTATGTTTTAAACTCACTTTCTGACTGTGTGTCTAATAGATCATAGTGAGTTATCCACCAACAAAGCAGCTGACATACGAGGAACAGGATCTAGTTTGGAAATTCAGATATTACCTTACTAATCAGGAGAAGGTAAGTTGAATTATTTGGGAGGATTGATTAATGCAAGAACCATTTCATCTGGCACTGATTTTTACAATGTTTTGTCCTTGCAGGTACAGAGTTTGTCTTAGTTATTCAAGATTATTTTAACCTCTATAGTCGTACTGATTTAAAAATTAAAGACCATAGTTTTCCTTTTCAAATCCTAGTAACTATTATTGCAGCAGTCCTGCAAAGCCTGAGTGATAGCTTGATATACTAGTGGTGCCAATTCTTCTGAAGCAAAGTAAATGCTTAAAAAGTAGATGTCCATTGCTTTCAGACAAGAGTTAGCGTTACCAAAATACGTAGCAGAACACCAAAAGCTCAGAGTCTATCCAAGTATATTAAGTAATCACCCAGCAGTAAATACGTTTGTGTAGTTGCAATGGTGGTTGAGCAGTAATCGCTGACTTTACATTTTGCTTAAAGATCACTCTACAGTTTCAAAAGACGTATTAAAATACTTCAAGGTGCATTGTAACTTATATCAGTAAAGCTCCACAGGTCTGTGCTTATGCTAAAGATAGTTTCAATCTAGTTCTGCATTAACTTTTCATTTCTGAAATAGATTTGTTTGTCCCAGGTTTCAGTTGTTGAATTGTCCAATCTTTCATTTTAGGCCTTGACAAAATTTTTGAAGTGTGTCAATTGGGACCTACCTCAAGAGGCAAAGCAAGCACTGGAGCTACTGGGCAAATGGAAGCCGATGGACGTGGAAGACTCTCTAGAACTTCTGTCATCTCACTTCACTAATCCAACAGTTCGACGATATGCTGTTGCTAGGCTTCAGCAGGCTGATGATGAGGTATTTGCTGTTCCATGAGTACATGTGGAAGTTAGCTGATCTCGGGGCTTGGAGCACAGAGGATTTTTAGTCTTACCAGGTGCTTCAAATGTTTGCTACATTTAAGTGATAACAGCAATGGAGGAGTTTAAAACAAAAATTCACCACGATGCTCTTTACTAAAACCTCTATGGAGGGAAGTTTACAACATTAATTGCTATTGTCGAATACTCATTAATGATTGTCTTAGCTTGAACGGTCAGTGATAGCTCTTTTTTGTCAAGTTGAAACAACTCTGTGTTCTCCCCACAAACCAGTGATAAATTTTCTCTGTTAACCTGTTAACTGTACTAAACTTGAATAGTCTACTACAAGATTTCCAAACAAAACTGCCTGGTAGATTGAAGCAGTATATCATCATAAACTTTGTGAAGAAAATGAGTAGAAAAACATATGTGGAAATAAGGTATTTCTAATTATATACTGATTAGAATGTGGTGAGGTGTGATTTGTGAGTAGAGCCCACTTAATAGTTGCTAATCTTCAACATTTTAATTATGTATTTTGTTTTCTTTCAACAGTAGAAAAAAAATCCACAAAACTGTGAATGTATTGCCATAGCTCTTGATCTTTGGTAATCAATTGATATTAAAATAGGGAGCATAAATTTCTCTAATTTTAGCAAGCCCTCTTCAATAGCCAAGGTCATACTGCTTTGTCTGTACAGAGTACCTTTTACAAAACATTTAAAGCCAGCTGAGCAAGTTGAATAGTAGAGGAAATTAAGTCATTATAAGCAGCAAGTGATTAAAATTCTATTCGTCAGTCTTAAATAGATCAGATGCACTGATTCATTACTAAGGATAAAAATAAATACTGTACAGAAGAGAAGAGGAAATAAAGTGAATTCCTGGTACCATGGTCCACATTTTGTGCTCAAGTTTCATTCTCAGAAGTGTCAAACTGGAAAGTTTATTTTGTGAATGCTAGGAGCAAGTAGGGCAGCTTAAAGGCGTATTTTAAAGATGCATTTTCACTTAAATCCTTAATTAACACTTACTAAATTTGAGTGATTTAGTGATGTGATCACTTGCTGTCTTTTGGGAGTCAAACTCCATTCTAGTTCAGTTTTTTCTGTTGTATGTTTGTTTCTGATGAGACTCTCTTCCAGTTCCTTATAGTCAATAAATTCTGACCAAGTTTTTCTGAGATTAAGAAATTACGCAGCTTTGATCCTCTTGATTAATTTTCCTTTTTTTTCCCTCCATGAGGATTTGCTGATGTATCTGCTACAACTAGTCCAGGCATTGAAATATGAAAACTTTGATGACATAAAGAATGGACTGGAACCTAGCAAGAGGGATAGTCAAGGTTCAGTGTCAGAAAGCATGACAACATCTGGAGCTAATGGTACAGAAATAGAAAGGTAAGAAGCTAAGATTTCTAGTAGAAAAAAAGGAATATGTAACCAGTCCTCAAATTACTTTCCCTTTTTAGGGACTGTTGCGTATTCAGTGTTCTTCTATAATCTGAAGTGGTGACATTTAAATTAAATTTAAATTAAACAAGAAATCCTAAACTTTCACAGAATGTATTTACTGACTAGAGATAGTTTACAGAACTAACATGCTCAGTCTAGAAGTTGTGGCCTTTGGCGTTACTGTGCAGAAGGAAGGTAACTTCAGGAGGAGCAATGACATTGCTTCCTTCTATCCTTACAGAAGGTAGGTTGCTTTCCATGAAGCGGTTTCATGAGACTTCACTTCTGAATTTCATCAAAGAATATGAATCTAAACATCTGGTCAGTTTGAAATGGAAATAAATTTCTTCCAGCTCCTTCAGAAGAACATGTAGGGATAATCCTGTGAATATGAAGGAGCTGCTGGCGGTATACTTCCTATTACTTGGAATCCCAGACAAATGCTGGAATACCTGATTAATACTGGATTAAGGTGCAAACAAACTTGGTTAACAGCAGTCTCCTTTTGAGCTTTGTGTGAATATGTATAACAGGCTTCCAAATTTCTAGTATTAAGCTTCAGTATCTAATTACTTGTAACAAAGAGTACATGAGTGGCACAAGATTTCCACTGATCTTAACACTAGGCTATGTAGGTTAGGTGTCCTGGGATGCATGCTGCAATGACACTTTGACATCAATAGATCTGTTTGATTACTTTCTTTTAGGCAAATTTACTGTGTGATAATTTTGCCTAGCAATTATTGGATTTGTCTACTCTGGTATGTGTGATTGCATTCCAGATATGAGTGCTTACAGGTCTTGTGTGTTGGTAACTTAATTGAAAGCATATTTTTAAAACAACAACTTATACTGAAAATACGGATTTGCTAAATTCCCATTAATGTTTGTTTATTTTTCATGGAAGCTGGAACAAAATACTAAGATTGATGTAACCCACTGTCCTTTACAACCATAAGCCGTGTAACTAACCAGACACAGCGATCAAAGCTTCTGTTCAGGCAGTTTGTTCCAAAACAGAATTGAGAGAGCGGAGGGTTGACGGTGTTTTTCAAAGATACTTACCTTACAGAATACTTACCTTACAGTTTTCTGAGCTTGTTATGCTGTGGAAGTGAAATGCATTGCTATTTTCTTGTATGCTCTCTGTCCCACAAGCAAGAGCTTTAAATCATAGCAGTTACATGCTCTTCTTTATGTAGTTCCCAGATCATGACTCCTATTCCATCTGTTTCCTCGCCACCTCTTACGTCTAAAACAAAGGAGCCTGCAGACAATGAGAACCTTGATGTAAGTTGAATGTTTTACCTTGCATTTGTGATATTTGAGACTTCAGGAACTTAATACTATTTTATATTTTTGTGCATACTTGAATTGTTCTACTGTATTTTGCTGAATACTTGAAGTGCTCTAAGAACATGCATGTTAATTAAATGCTTAAAAAAATAGCAATAGGTTTTCTGAATTTTTCTTACAGGCTGTTTATTTTTCTGCTTGGTCACTTTACCCAAAAGTGGGGGACTAGGCATTGATTTTTTTTGTAATAACAAACTGTCATTTAAAGTAAAAAATCACTGAAAAAATGATCACATGCTGGTTGGATACTGGCAACTACATGTTTTTGAGGTGTTTTAAAGCCCTCATTTTTTAAATAGAAAACAGTTATCCAAATATTTTTTAATACCTGCAATGTGTTCTTCCTGTGCTGAAATTCTTCGGCATTTGTGCCATCATTGTAGACCTTAAAGATGCTGTGATTTATATCTGCCAAGAATTTTACTCTTCTGCTTTTAGTAGAAATTGCAGGATGGAAAATTTCAATGTAAAGACAATTTAGGGGAGTCTGTTTTTAATCTGGTGTACAGTTGTACAGTTAATTGGTCTTTGAATAAAAGATCCATTGTCTTTGTAAATCTTCCTGTTTGGGTCTCAGGACTGCATGGAAATTAAACATCAAAAGGAACATCTAGGTAAAGATGATCATATTTTTTTTTTAGTTGGACTGTTACACCTTGGAAAAGCACCTAAATGCTGTGTATACTCTACAAATCCATTTTTTATGTTAATATGTAAAAACATCTTAATGAGTTTCAGCTCATCTGGATGTGAAACAGGTAGCAAATCCCTTTCAGGGTTGATTGGCACACTTGGTTAATTGCATAGGAGGTACTGTAAATAGAAAGCTAACATTGAAGGTTTATAGTTGGAAAACATCATGTACTTCTGATATATTGGTAAATATGCTACCATGATATACTTTTTTTTTTTTTTTTTACTTAATGCTGCTGCTGGAAATGTTTGAAGTAAAAATAAAAATGAGTTCAGTCCGAGGTTGGATTGGATTCAGCCTTTACAAAGGAACATCTCTCAAACCTTCATGCATTTGTGTTTTTTCCTTACCTTCATCTTTATGATGTGTTCAGACTTATTTTATAATGTAATTTTTGCTTTTCTTAAATCTCTTTCAGCAAGACCTTTGCACTTTCCTGATATCACGAGCATGCAAAAATTCCACGTTGGCAAACTACTTATACTGGTATGTTACAAACTGTTTATTCATACTGTATCAATGAGTAATTGAAATCAAAGCTATAAAGCCCAGAATGATGCACAGCAATAGATAACTTGAGAATCTCAATTTCAGTTAGGATGAAGTAGTATTTTTACAACAATACACAGCTGAACAGAATAATCACTAAAAAGAGGACACTGATTTTTAAAGCATAAAAAATGTTTCTCTGTTAGACAAAGGAAGGTGATCTGTAGGGCATTAAGTACAGTGTCTGAGGGAGGGGCAAGTCCCCCAAGCTAACTGTATATTTTTTAAGTTGTCATTCACTTTGTTTCTGGTATTGAGTAGGAAATCAATTTCATCTTCTGCACTGCTTTTGTTTGCTTTATGTTTATACTTTTGGCAGTGTTGACTAGAATATTAAAGTTAATTAAATAACTCAAGAACATACTTTATAAATGTTCATAATGTTGTTCATCAGATGGTGCTAATCTAACTGTTTTTTTAGATTCAGTTTGTGACTACGTTGTAAACACAGTCACTGCAGATGTGTGCTTTCTTTAGGGGGAACTTTAGTTATGAATAGTTTGTGTAGATGGTGAAGAGGTAAGATGTTGTCTCACTTAAGCAATTTAAGAATAAAATGCCTAAACTAGTCATCTGCATGCCTTAATGTACTTAATGAAATAAGCATTTGCAGATACAATCTCACTGTAAGAAAGCTGAGGTGACTAGAGCTGTACTCCATGTGCTCCCTGAAAATGTCTGCGTGTATATGCATATAAACACAGACGAGCATATACTTGTATACGTGCATGTATTTTATAATGGACAGCTTAGGCACCTTTCACATGGTTAAAAATGACTTAAGTCAAATGTTTATCATATGTATCCTTTTAGATACATCTAATAATTTAAAATATTCATATGTATTAGTATATGCTTATAAAGTGAATTGGGTGTTTTATGTGGTATAAACTTAAACGGTTCCTGTTTAAATTTAAGAACCTATCTTAAGAGTGAGTGACCCAGCCTGTAAATTGCTTAAATTCTGTTGCTTTTTCAGAAATGTAAATGAAAGATAATTCAAGTGCATTATTTAAATATTCATGCAAGGGAACTGTACTTTTGTAGGGGCAAATATGATGTTTGACTTCAGAATGAAAACGTTAATAAATGTAAATGGTTAAAATAATGGCAGGCTGAATTGGAGTGCGTAGAAGCCAAATGTTTGATTGAATTAAACTCTCTGCACTTGCAACTTGTCAGAATCTACAGAATATTTAAAAGTTTCCAGAACTCCAAAGTTTTTGTCTTCCAACTGCAGAAACACAACAACAACAACAAAAAACACCATCATAAAAGTCAATTCATTCATTGTTTTCTTTCCAGACATCTTAATCTCAGTGACAAAATACAAATGTTGTAGGCACTGTTTGAGCTGACGTAGCCATAAATCCTTGTGGCTGCTGATCAATTGCTTGTTTCATCTATTCAGGCACAGCGTTCACCAAAATAATCAATGGAAAAGTACAGTATCCCTTAGAAATCAAACCTCCCTGCTCATTCACTTGTCATTGTAAAGTTCTCTTATACTTTAACAGTGCCTGCAGAAGTCACTGTTACTGCTTTTTACTTCTCCTTCATCAGGATCTATGAGACACTTACCCATGTGTGAAGCATTACTACCTCCTGGTTTTAAGGTGGTTTTGAGAAACCGCCCAAATTTTTAACAAATGAAAAAAGCATGTTTCAATTAATGACACACTTTTTTCCCTGAAGTTTTAGTGCACAGATTTTTTTTTAAATGTTTATTTTTTTGGCTTATATTACAGCAATCTAACGTTGTCGCTTTAGTAAGGTAACAGTGTGTAGAAAAAGTATAAGCAAAGATTTTGAAGTAATTTCTGGTTATAGATTTTCTTGAGATAATACGTGTAAAATACTTTACATGTACCTTTAATATATATAATGCACATTTGTAAATAAGTCAAATTTGACACAAGCAAAGTGAATTTTGAATCACTTCTAGTAGATTTCTTATATCAACGCTAAAAAGAAAATTCAGATTTTTTTTTTACATCCAAAACTTAAATTTAGTCAGAAGTAGACTAAAGCTGCAGTGGAATTTTCCAGGATATCTGTCTGTAATTTTCCGAACAGTCCAGGAATGTGCAGGTCTGTAGCTATTTACTTCCAGATGGATGTGCCTTTCCTACTTTTCCCTTTCTTTTCAGGAAGAAGGCTTGTGTTTCAAAGCAAGGGAGTTGCTTTTAACTTAAGCTATAGACAAGTGATGTCCTTAGTTCTCCCTTTTATGATAATTTCTAGCCTATCAGCTAAAACAAACCCAGGGTGTTTAGGCATTTATTTCTTAACATATGAAGCTGATTAAAAATCAGTGTAAAACTAAAATGTAAGAGCCACCACCACCAAGTCAATTTATGTAGTGTTCATTTGATTGTCATCTGCGGTCAGCATTCTTCAGCACTAGCTGAATTTATAGAAGACTCCATATATGACGTCACTGATTGTTTATGGAAAGTCTTCTATCCATGTGAAAAGTAATCTGTAAAGGAGAAGAAACATCATTTTTTCATCTGCAATCAATCATTTAGCTGCAAAGAAGGTACAAGTCCAAAAAAACTGGAAAAAATTAGTTATTAGTATGAAGTGTGAGCATGTTTATTGAATATGTAGAGCCAGTTCTGACTGCAAATTCACTGTTTGAAAACAATTGCTAATCTCTACCTTTTTGTTTTTTTAAAGTGGGATTGTTTTGCCTGGGTAACGCTATGAAATATATTGGTAAACAGAAGGAAGACCTGTGCACAGCTACTTTTTGTTTACAGCTACTTTTTGTTTATCAGTGCTGTGAATAGAAACAAGCACAAAAGTGTTTCCGAACTACTAATTAGCACATCAAAATAAATTTTCAGTGTAATTGTCTGGAAAATTCTAGAAATGAAAGCTAGATTTGAAATGTAGCCTTTACAGAGCTATTTCAGGATCAATACAGTTTCTTCCATTGTTGCTAATGGTAAAATAAGGAACAAGTAGGATAGGATTTTTTTAAAAGGTGTACTTGAATAGCAAGTTTGCAGCAACTATTTTATCTCTGGGCTGTAGAGGGTAGTAGTGTAGTGGAGTACCCACTCTTCCCGTTTGGAGTGTCCTTGTGATTTGAACTTCTGTCCTGTCTGAGTGATGTTTGACTGCTTCAAGTGAAGCACCTCAAACTTTTATAGGCTGCCCTATCCAAATGGGAATTTATGACTATGCAATTTTGAAGAGCTCAGCTAGTATCATTCAAATAACAACTTTAACAACTTTTATTTTTAGCTCCAAGTGTATAGTACAGGACTTCAGTATTTCACAGAAATTGTGCAGTGCCAGAGTACAGTTTAACTTGAATTGTTTCTGTGCTGCAGGTATGTAATAGTAGAATGCGAAGACCAAGACACTCAGCAGAGGGACCCAAAGACTCATGAAATGTACTTAAATGTGATGAGAAGATTTAGTCAGGCTTTGCTAAAGGTAATGCCTCTGTGTAAGAAAATACTTGATGATTCTTTTCTTTTAAAAAGACACAAGCCTCTAGAAAGAGGACAACTTGTCATATCATGTATTGAAATCTAGAAAGTTTCTACTTCTGTTTGAATTTTAAGTGATTGTGGTAAAGCAAAGAAAAACTATCGAGAACGTTTTCCTCTGTCTTATTGCTTGCTTCCATTAATAACATGCTGATTCTGAAATCCTATGCCTTGTACGATCAGTCCAGTTCACTTCTAATTTCTTTATTAGAAATATTTCTCTACCAATGCAAATTTAGACAAGAGACCTGTCTTTTGAATCCAAAAGCTGTGTTGTTCTGTATGCCAGCAGCAAAGGATGCTGTAGTAACCAGAAGGAAAAAAAGCAAAAACAAAAAAGCTTTTGTGAATTACAGTCTATAATTTTATAGTAGATGCACTAAAATCAAGCTAGACTGTGAATCTTATACTCCATATTAATTCCCATTTTAGGGATGCTATGTAAATCTGACTCTTAACACTTCATAGAGTATTTCACATGCTTGTCCTTATTACCTTATTTTGGTTGTGTGAGTATTTTTTTCCTGCATGAATGTTCATACTAAAATTGTTGATTCAAATTAAAGTGAACTTATAGGTCAGATAATTGATTGTCAGCTCCAATGATTCGGACTGTGCTTTCCAGAAAATATCTTTTGAATTTGGGAGGAAATAAATCTTTATTCACTTACAACATAAAAGCCCAAAGATATAAGAATAAAGAACAAAATATTTTTAGGTAAAATAATTATGGAACAAATAACTAATATTGTTTCTTTTAATTCACTTAGGGTGATAAGTCTGTCAGGGTGATGCGTTCATTGTTGGCAGCCCAGCAGACGTTTGTAGATCGCCTCGTTCATGTAATGAAAGCAGTGCAGCGTGAAAGTGGGAATCGTAAGAAAAAGGTAAATGAAGACTGGAAAGCTTACACTGTCAAATTCTACCCAGAAATGAATGTTAGCATTTCACTAAAAATTCTTACTACTCAGATGTATAACAGATGTCTGTCTATCCTACAACAATTTTAGGTAACTTTAAAGAAACCTAAGAAAGGATTAGATAGGTCAAAGTTACAAAATGTTCTGAAACTTCAGACTTGGAGAAGAGACTCTTCAGAAATGTCTCAGGGTATTTTGGCTAAAGTAAGGTGTAGAAATCATTGAAGAGGTAGTGATTTGAGGGTGAGCAAGGTGCAGAAGATAGAAGGGAGCAGAAGTTGTTGTGATGTGAGAATTATCACAGTCATGTAATGGCTGAAGTTGGAAAGCACTTCTGAAGGTCATTTTGTCCTACTTCCCTGCAAGTCTGCCTGCAGCAGCTTGCCCAGGGCTGCTGTCCCATCACTGGGCACCATTGGAAAGAGCCTGGCTCTATGTTCTTTGCACCCTCCAGTCGAGTATTTATATACATGGATTAAAATCTCCCCTGAGCCTTCTCTTCTCTGGACTTAGAAGTCCCAGCTCTCTCAGCCTTTCCTCCTAGGAGAGGTTCTCCAGTCTACTGATGATTTCTGTGTGTCTGTTGGACACTCTCCAATATGTCCATGTCTCTCTTATACTGAGGAGCCCAGAACTGGGCTCAATATGCTAGGCGTGACCTCATCAGTGCTGAATAGAGGGGAAGGATCACCTCCCTTAACCTGCTGTTGGCCCATGTTTAACTTGGTGTCCACCAGGACCACCCTCAGGTATTCCTACATCTGTTGTTATTACATATGGAGAATTTTTATTTCACTGCATTTTAAGAATGAAATCTTGATTCTTTGGAATAGTAATTGAAAAAGCTGGTGATTTATTAGTAATAGTTATCTGCTGTTAAGATTTTAACTGTTCATGTATGCCTAATAGTTTTGATTGATTTTTTTTTTTTTTTTTTTTTGGGGGGGGGGGGATAAAACATAAGCTTTTGATTCTTTTTCTTCTAGAATGAGAGGCTTCAGGCATTGTTAGCGGATAATGAAAAGATGAATTTAGCGGATATGGAACTTATTCCACTTCCTCTGGAGCCTCAGGTGAAAATTAAAGGGATAATCCCTGAAAAAGCCACACTCTTCAAGGTAAATAATCTCTGAATAGCAGAAATATAAACAAATCTAATGAGCACCAAGCTTAGATACACCAGTTGAAAGACTGAAAGAGGCTAATGTAGTCAAGGAGAAATCTAATTGTAATGTGCTCTTAAAGTGATACATTGTTTTTTTCTAAAGCTGATTTCAAATTAATGTGCTAAATTCACAGCAGCTTTTATAAAACTGATATACTTTATTAAATAGCTATAATCTACTTTTGAAAAAGGTGAAATGTTAATGCTTAGATCTTGTTTAGAGTAAGTGGTTCACAAGCCGGCGACATTGTCTCCAAGGTAGCTGAATGCTTCCTAGTTCAGAACTTCTCTGAACCTTAGTCTGTGTCCAGAGGGAGCATCACTTATGTTCAAAATCTTACATGTAGCATACTTGTTTTGATTTTTAATCTACATGTTAACATTATTGTACTGCAAAATGAAACTTAATTTGTTAGGGTGTGGGAAGAAATAAGGTGGTCCATTTCATTATGTTGCAATGGACTACCACATAGATGATGTATCCCAAGTGTAAATAACTCCTTAAATTGAACCAGATCAGTTGCTTGTGATTACATAGCCATTCCTAAATACAGTTATTGGACAGTCAATATGCTGTTAAAAGGGTTGAATTATTTTGCTTCTTATGCTGCTTGGAACGTAAGTAGCCCATGTTCATAATAAGTTTAATTTCAAGTCATTTAGTTGACTGTTATCCAGTTTTGAGATGACCAAAATGTGTTTTACCAGTCAGGCCTCTAACCAGGAGGTATTATCTGCTAGTTTTAAAGAAAAGAGAAGGGAGGGGGGGAAGTTCAAGCTTTTGTTGCAACAAATGTTAACCATGATTTCTAGCAGGTTGTAAATGTATGCCTTCTAGTTTCATGGGAATCACTTGTGAAATGCACTAACTTCTGGTTGAACATTTTTGATAGTTTTCTGCCACTTTTGGTTCCCCACCTTTGGCTTGTTTCATTATACACCTATTAGTTACATAGAAGAGGATCCATCTTCCATTCTATGCTCTTAAAATGTCTTTTGAAGTCAGAGATGGTTTTGACTGTCCTGATTCTGAATGCTTACTCTTTTCCACCTAATCTATAATCCTGTGCTACAGAATAATAATCAGAGGTGAATGGCTACTTTGTGGTGCTCTTGGTTATCACATGGCAGCTTTTGTAGGACTATTCAAAGAATCATTTTTGTTTTATTTATGAAATTTTATTTTTTTGAAACACTTACTGCATGTGAAATTATTAACCAATACTCTTGATTTTAATTGCTTTTGCTTTGAGGGAAGTGACTCGGTCAGTTGCAATAGATAAAATTCATGTAGGTAATCGATCCTTTTCAATCAATTTTATTCAGAGAAACAACAAACAAATTGTTCTTCACAAACAGCAATGTAAAAAGGCATTTTTTTCTTTTACTAAATAGATTAAGAAAGTAATTGTTTAAGATGACTTGCCTCTAGCATTTCTTCAATGTTTATCCTGTAATTGTCTCTTTTTGATCTGGTCAGTTGCAATTTGTTTTGTTGTGACCTTTTGCACAGCATTTTTACATTGGTTGAAATTGCATGCATGCAAACAAAATTTGAATCCTTCTGTCCTTTCCTCTTCAGTTGCGTGAGGGATGGGGTGGTGTGCAGGGGAAGAATGTATCCTTTGTACTTCTTGTTTCTTTTTTCTTCTCTAAAGAGTGGAGAACATGAGGTTGTTTTTGTTGTTTTTTCTTTTGTTTAAACATACCTAGATCACAGTTCTGGTAACTGGAAATGACATGGTCTAACTGAGTCCTAGACAGTAGGTAACTGCTTTTAGAAATATTTTAGAATTGCTTCTTTACTGCCAAATTTGAGGAATATAAAGAGACTTCTGATTCATGCTGTTTGTAAAGGCTTATCCTAAACCTTTTTCTAACTGAAACTTATATCAGTATCATCTGATCTTATTCATGTTTAGTTCATATATAGTTAATAATGCAGTAAATAAGGAATTCTATCTTAGGAATCCACTGTAGCAAGGTGTTAATGTGAACATTGCTGTGAACCAGCTTAGTGGAATAAATTTCCTTTTCCAGAGTGCCTTAATGCCTGCTCAGTTATTCTTCAAAACAGAAGATGGAGGTAAATACCCTGTAATTTTTAAGCATGGTGATGACTTACGTCAAGATCAACTTATTCTTCAGATTATTTCACTCATGGATAAGGTGAGAATTACTTACCCATGTTGTTGTTGTTCTAACTTCTTAATACTCCTGGTGAAGAGCAAGGCTGGTAGAAACTGTTCACGTGGCTAACATGGCTATTGATGTTGCTAACGTATTCCTGCGTTTTCAGACCACACTTGGCTTTTTTCTTTATAGACAGACATAGATTCTGCATTGATGCAAAAAAAAAAAAAAAAAGTTTGGCAAACTGGCTTTTGCACATCACTAACTTCAGTGAAGAACTGCATAGATCAGTGTCTCCTTTTTTTTTTAATAGCTGTTTGTTTCACTTTTTTTTCCTTCTCCCCACTGCCAGCTGTTAAGAAAAGAGAATCTGGATTTGAAGCTGACACCTTATAAAGTGCTAGCAACTAGTACAAAACACGGTATGAATACTTTTGTTTTCTAAAAGTTGGGAAGAATTTTCTCCCTCAGTTCTTAGACTGTTGTGACATAGTATTTTCATGACATATCTTTTGTTTAAGACAGCACTCTAAAGAGCTTGTGTAAGAAAATCCTGTCCCACTATAAGTTACGGAAGTAAACAAGTTGAGTGGCTGTGGTGACTCAAATAAAAAACAAGTTGAGTGGCTACAGGTGACTCAAATATCTTCATAAAAGAAACCTGTTATTAACTTCTGAAATGTGTGACAGTCATTTAGACTATTCACAGCATTATCTTTGGTGCAAGCTTGTTGTGTGATCTTGGGCAAATCGTGTGAACACTCTTACTGATCTTTGCATGAAGATGGGGGGGGGGAAAGACCAAAACAAAATGAAACTTAACTATGCTTTAGATGCATTGTGGATAAACAATTAGAAAATGACTGGTTTATTTCCTTTTTCATGAACATTTGGACAACTTGCAGTTACAACTGGTTGTTAAAGAACTACTGATTTGGGGGAAAAATTGGGGATTTTTTTTTTTTTACTATAGAGAAGCAGTTTAATGAAAGCATGTGTTAGTGGTGCCCTTTAATACAGATGCTTTATGGAGTAACTTCAAACTTGTATGCACTGGAGACTTTTTTGGTTTGTATCACAGGTTTCATGCAGTTTATTCAGTCAGTGCCAGTTGCAGAAGTTCTTGCTACTGAGGAAAGTATACAGGTATGTGTATAGTCTTAAGTCTTCTACTGATAACACAGTGCGAATTGCAGCCTTAAATCTCACACATCAGTCTTTACAGACTCTCAGCTGATCTTTACCTACTGTTTAGAAGACAGATTCAAACTTGAAACACATCAGATTTATCGCTTTAGAAGACACTTAAATCACCTCATGAGTGTCTTATTACCTAACAGTAATACCATTGAAATAAAGTGTAGCTCAGTTTATGATACTGAGGTTCTGGCTTTCCCCTGGGAAACTTAGGATAAAAGGAAATTCTTGGTCGGGAGAAGAGACTGACCCTACCCTGCCTACAGACTCCTTTGAGGTAGTTGTAGAGCATGGTAAGGTCTCCCATGAACCTCCTCCTCTCCAGGCTAAACAACCCCAGGTCCCTCAGCCACTCCTCATAAGCCTTGTTCCCTAGACCCCTCACCTGCTTCATTGCCCTTCTTTGGACGTGCTCCAACACCTCAACATCCTTCTTGTAGTTAGGGGCCCAAAACTGAACACACTTCTCGAGGTGAAGCCTCACCAGCTCTAAGTACAGAGGGACAATCACATGTCCTGTTTTGCTGGCCACTCTATTTCGGATATAAACCAGGATGCTGTTTGTTTCTTAGCCAGCGTACAGATCTGCAGGAAAGAAAAAAATGTTTTGTTGTTTGAATGTTATTTAACTTACATTAATAATACTGAGACTTCATTTTTGTGTTTTTGAGGGTTTGTGTTCCACTCTGCACAGCTTGCCATTTGGATTATCTGAAGTTGTTTTTTAACATAGTGTCCACAGTTTTGGAGCACTGGAACTAGAATTTTCTGCCACGCTATTAAACAGTTAAAATTTTTTGTTCCATATCGCTTTTATGGATTTCATTTTGAAGAATTATAGAGTATCCAAAGGGAAGGGATCCACAAATATCATTGAGTCCAGCTCCTAACTCTGTATATGGCAACAGAATCTTTCTACTTTCAGCTTCTTGAACGTGTCTTTGAAGTGCTGGTTCCTGTGTAAACAAAGGCAAATAAAGCTTTTTCCATTTATATCAAGGCTGTTTTTCATGCAAATCTTTCTTAAATACTCAGTAGGTACCTTCTTTCAGCTCCTCTTCATTTTGTGATATTCCTTTCAGTGTTTCATTAGGGCAGTTATTTGTTGTGTAGATCCATCGAAAGCACCTCTTCCAGTACTTGCTTAGCTTTTGTGCCTTTACTTTCATTTAGTGGAATCATCTTACCTTTAGGCTTGGATATAATTTACACATCTCTTTATCTTGGTCAAGAAAAATAGTCTTTTTAAGTAGTGGGAAGGACTGTTTTGGCCTCATCCATGTACCATTTGGTGATTTAGATCTTCCTTTTAAACTCAGTTGTGTTGAAGAATATAGAGGCATATCATGCCTAACCTTGTAAGTTAGAATGTGTGTTCCAAACATAGTTATTGACCTGAACTTAATCCTTTATGGTTTTTGTAATCTCACACAAACCTGTTCCTGTGGAAGTATTTTTGTATTCTTATTTATTAATAAGTAACTCTTGAATGCATTGTTAATCTTCTGAGGCTGTTTTAAATAACTACATTTCAACTTGAATTTCAGATCTTTTTCTGCTGAATGTAAGAATATGATGATTAAGACAATATAAAGATAGCAATATAGAAGTAAATTAGATCCACTGGGTTTGTTGGGGATGATTCTTAGTTTAACAGTTTACACTACTGGGCATTTGTGGTCTTGTTTTAAATCTTTGATTACTAGCTATAAGAATCAAATTTGAGATCATGTGGAGTAACTAAACATGTTGATGACTTTCCCTCCAGAACTTCTTCAGAAAGCACGCACCTAGTGAGACTGGGCCTCATGGAATAAGTGCAGAGGTGATGGACACGTATGTTAAGAGCTGTGGTAAGTTGAACTCCTGCAACTGATAACTTCAGATATGAAGTATAAAGGATGGGATCAGCGAGCTATTGAGATGCTTCAGATTACCTGTACCTGCATAGTTCCTTACCTACGGTCAGAATACCTGTTGAAGATCTTAGTAATGTCGCCAGTGAGCTCTAATGGTTATTCAGCAGGCCAGTCGTGTTCAGTGTCAGCATTAGGGTAGGATTGAATTGATCAAGATTCTACTGAGTATCAGACATTTCTCAATTGATTGTAATAGCAATTTGTGTTTGATATTTAGATGGCTGTATGTGTACTTTGTGTATTGATCTGGAGATGAATCCTTCTTGTTATTACTATTAAATTTTCATTTCTAAATGTCAGATTCTAATAAGTGAAAAGCTAATTTTTAATTTATCATGACTGCAAAAATGTACCAGTTCAGCTTTCTTGTAGGTTTCAGTGTGGAATTAGAGGTCATAATTTTTCCTGGTCATTAGCATCAGTGCGTAGATCTTTGTGACGGAACATGAGGAACATGAGAGCTAGGATTTTTTCTATTTAGTGCCTTTTGTGAGCATTGTAAAATTTTTCTGCTTATGTTTCCCCTTGTGCTCAAGGAGTCTTCATAGCCCTTGAAAGGGAATGGCATTGTCTAGTGAAAAGAATAGTTTTGAGTCAGACATGTGATACACTATGTCTTTCCTCAGACCTCTTTCCTTCTCCTTGAAGGGGATTAGAAGTTAAGTATGCCCTTCTTTCTAGCAAAAAAAAATCCTACCTTTGTTTCCTCCACGTCATGAGCTGGGATATTCATAATCTGGGAAGATGTAAAGTAATGAATCATCAGTATTTGAAGTAGAAAAGTTCAATTCGTTTTTTTTTTTAAAGTCATCTTTTCCTTGGAGGTTGTGTTGAACTTACTTCTTACTCCATTTGATAAAAATAAAATGTGGTAGTGTAGTTGTTGTTCAGTAAACTGATGCTGATGTTAAAACATTGCATTTGCTGTACATTAAATTAAAAAGCTTTTTCTTATCAAAAAAGTCATTCAGTTGTTGATGTACTGTATCTTCTGTTTTCCTATTCTTTCTGATGGTGCAGTCCTTAAAACTTAGTTAAACCTTTCTGGTTAGTGGGTGAAAGAAATATAACAGTTTGCATTAGTTGTAACTTATCACTTTCTTCCTTACTGCTTAGCTTGTAAATACTCATGACATACCCATTCAAATTCACATCAATGTCTAATGCTTGTTCATGGGTTTTGTAAGTATCTGAATTCCAAATGTGTACACTTATTTTGCTCAAGATACCTCATCTTACAGTGAAGTATCTTAATCATAATATTGAACAGAAGTGTTTTTTATATACCTGTTAGGTGTATAATAGAGTAGTAAAAGCTGAATCTAGGCAGTACAGAATACATTTCAGAGTTTTGATTTATTACTTCGTATTCTTCATACTGCTGATAATCTTGATTATTCATTCCCACCTTCCCAGCCTCTGTGGCATACTTATTACTTGTGAACATGAATTAAGATAACATTATATTATGTTGTTAATTGTGTGGAACTTGTTGCTCTCTAGGAAAGCTACTTGTATTGATGTTTACAATTTACTTGTTACAGCTGGTTATTGTGTAATTACTTACATCCTTGGAGTCGGAGACAGACATCTGGATAATCTTTTGCTAACAAAAACAGGTAATTCTTTTTAGCAGTATAATTTTATAACAGCAGTTGTTTAATTTCAGTAACGTTCAAATGTGTTGGCTCCATTTCGCTTGCAGATACAGCCCATTGAGTACTGTAGAATATTCTTATGTTCTAAATGTAAAGGTATATTGACTCATCTGAGGTAATATTTGATTCAGTGAATCAAAGCTTAGATTTAAACTGTTAGTAGTGTGAAGTGGTAGTTGAAGAATAAGAAAGCAAGTAGATAAAGTGCACTGTACTCAAATCAGGCAAGAGATAACATAACCAATATGTGGTATTGATGTCAGTGTAACAGCCATTTATGCATCTATAGGTAATTAATGTCCTAAATTTACCTAAACTCAGGAATGTTTATAAGTACTAGATTTTTGTGTAGGTTTCACTTTTTAAGTCTTGTGTTCTACTGTCACACTTTTTATACACATGAAAGCTAGACCTGTAAGTTATTTTTGTTAAACACAAAAGTGTTTCTTGAGTGGTGCTGACCTTTTTTGAAAGTAATATCGGCATACTACGGGGTAAAATTTGACTGCCTTTCCTTAAGATCATGAAACCTGTCGCTGTCATCTTAAACTTTGGTAAAAATCATACTTACTGTTTTTTTTCAGAACTTGTTGAAAGCTGAAAAAAGGATGCTGTAATAAGTATTTGTAAAGTAACTCTGAGTCCAAGTATCCTAATTGTTCTTTATCAAGCAGTTTTCTAAATTGTTGCATTCCTATTTAGTACGTTTTCTAAAATGCTATCAGAAAGCAATTTGAAGATCTATTTAGTGGATTCTGGCTGTATTTTAATAACTTTATATACATTGTTCAAAATACAGTAGATATTTAGACAAGTATTGTTAGTAGTCCTATGGAATTGGGTATAATCTTGATGACTTCAGTGAGATCCTTGCTAATTCCTGTCTCAGATTGGACTCTCTTTTAACAAAATAGATTGTGAGCTTTCTAGGTCTGCGTGTTTTTCTAAAAACTTATAAATATGATGCATCCCAAAACTGGGAATGCCACATAAGACCTGTCAGAGCAAGGTTCACTTCATCACTTTCTCCTACTTAAGTATTTTGTGTTTTTGATTACACCAAACCACAATACAACAAAAATCCAAGTGTTTCATGAGCCTGATGGTCTAGACTGTTCTGCTCAAGCAGAATTATTTTATATTTTTCTCCAGCTTTCTGTAAAATAATAGGAACCAGACAGAGTGCTCCACTTATTACAAATTCATGGTTGAAGGACTGAAAATAGTAAAGGTTGCCATTTAGTTAAATATCCTTTGTAGCAACCCCTATGTATCTCGAAAGTTCAAAATAGCAGCTGTTTTGATTCTCCCTCCCTACCTTGTTTAATGTTTTAATGACACTTTTGTTGCATTATGTGTATTAAAATGGACCAGGTAGAATAAATAATTATAGTAATTCTAAATCAATAACTGAGTTTAAAAAATATTTTAATACATTTTTCTAACTAAAATAACTCAGCAATTCAGGAGGAATTCTGTGCGTATTTGAAGTTGAATACTGTGCTTTTTGTGTTTTTTTTAAGTATAAAAAAAATTTAATTTGAAGTTAAGCATTTCATTTTTCAGAGGGTGGGGGAGGTTTAAACAAAAACAAAACACGAAGGCAGTAAAAACAACAAAAAAAAAATGCTCAATCTATAAGGAAACTGTTTTCCTCAAAAGCATCTTAATTACAAGTGACAATGAAACCATTTAGACAATTAGCGTATATTTTCTCATAGCTTTTTGTTTATGATATACTTAGCATTTAGAGATGTTTGTTTTCCTGAGGAGTGAAATAAAAGTGCTGGATATCTTAGATTATTTTGCAGGTGGAATTCTAGCTGACTTAGCTTCATTTATCAGCTCATCTTCTAGGATTCCTCTAACTCTTAGCAAATATTTTGGATACTTTTAAAAAAAATATTTTGGCATGCTTACATTTGAACTGCAGCTTCTCATAGGTGTTATGATACCTTGAATGCCTTTATTCTCCTCATGAAGAAAAGTTAAAAGTTGTGTTTACAATACAGTAAAGCATTTCTTGAAGGAGAAAAGTGTAAATAAAAAAAAATCTTATTTGGAGAAAAGAGAAACATCGGTATAATGTTTTGTTAGTTTGCAGTAGGCCTGAAGTATGTATTAATGTGAGTCAGCATACTATATAAGAGATAAGTGAAAAGTAAAGATTGGGCCTTGATTAAGGTGGAAGATCTTGATCTAAGGTCATGGGAGAACAAACAACTAAAGCAAATGTATTTCCCCTTATCTGCTTGGGATTGTCCAAATGGATGCTTAAAAATCTCTCTTGAGAGGTCCCTATCACTTGTCAAAAGTGTTGATATAAAGCATTTTCTATAGCAGGCACTGTTTGGATGCTCAGAGTTGTTAATTTGGGGTAATGCGTTGTGTTTAAAAAGTAACCACACCATAGGGTAGTTTGGCACTGTTGAAGAGTTTAAACAGAACAGCAGAGGGCAGCACACATCCACAGTAAATTCTAAGTCTGAAATTCTTTTCATCTGCTACCTACGTTCTGTAACAAAGCAGGACAGGTTTATGTTGGTCATATTTTAAGAGACTTTGTTAAGCTACCAGGAGAAATTCTTACATTTCAAACACTGCATAGACATGCTACCAAGGTTTCTGTTTCTTGCTACTGAAAATCTCATTCAGTTATGATGAAAATTTAACTTATCTAGAGGAATATAAGCTAGAAATAACTTCATAAATTATAAGATTCATATACAGTCATTTCTTAACTACACTTAAAAAATTGAAGTTTCTAAGAGTAAAAGACAGTTCCAGTTTGGGGTTCACATACTTTTTTGTTTAATATGACAAAGTTTATCAGTACATTTTTTGTATCTACCTGTCTGCCTGAGTTTCAGTTTGGTGGATGTATCTACATGTGTTGGACTCATTCCAATAAAATCGTTGCATCATCTTTTATTATGTAGGTGGCTAAGTTTATAACAGATATGGTATAATTTAAATATAAGCAACAGATACTGAAGTTCATAAAAACAAATTGTTCCCCACTCAAACTCTTTTGCACTGAGGGGTGAAAATGTCTGTCACCTAGTTGAAAACATTTACATCATCTTTCATGAGTCCTTGCCTCTGATTCTAGAAATACGATGGCTTGTTTATGTCAACTTTAGATTTCTTTAGATCCTTTAGATTTCTCTGTGCAATACCCATTTCTGTGATTACCTCCTAAAGAATATATATTTACCTGTTGAACTGCTGATTTTTTTTTTTTCCTCTTAAAGGTATCTTGAACAGTATTCTCTATTTAACAACATATACATGGTATCTTCTCTGTATGCAGGCATAGCATAAGGATATATTTTGATAAAGGACAGCTTAGGGGAAGGATATTAAAATGCTTAGCACAAGCTGTGCCCTTATCCCTTATATGGATGATGATAATAAAGTTTATCTACAGCTATTGCTTTTCTGCCACCATATTGAGTTGAAAATCTGTATCCTAAATAAGTTCTTAACAGCTCATACTATTATAAAACAGTGCAAAAATAGGAGAAAAAAAGTTAGAAGATGTGATGATTACTGATGACAAATTATGCATTTTGGTATTTTTTTCATTATGGCATTGCTTTATTAGTAAAGGAGAGGTTTTGATGGTGACATCAGAAGTTGCTGGGAAAGCCAGGAAATCACCCTATCTCCCCACCTGTTTCCATCACAGGTGTTTTTATCCTGTTCATATTTAAAATAGGAATTCAGTTAAAGTAGTCACTAAATGGTATTTTTTTCTGCATGAGCCAGGTTAAAATAACAATGACAGCTGTTTACAGAAAGTACACTGAAATTCAGAACTTGATTTTTCTTTTCCCAGTAGTGGGAACAGATAATTTTGGAAAAACTTGAGGCTTGCTTGCTTGTTAAAATAGAATAAGACCGGTGGCAGTTTCAATAGTTGCGTCTAATTTGCTTTGCCTTTCATTTAAGGATTTTGGAGTTCTGTGCAGGTTGTTAGTAGCTTTTCCTAATAGTACTCCAGTGAAATAAAATAATTTCTATGCTGCTATATAGGAACTTTCTCCTGCATTAGAGTCTAGATATTAGCAGTAAGCAATGGAAAAAACAGCCTTCCCAGCTGCAGTCCAATTTTTTTATTGGCTACTGTAAGCACCAGATATCAATTTTTAGTCTCCAAAAGTTCATATTTCACTTAATCAAAGTTCTCTTCAGTCTTAAGGCTAGAAGGAACTAATACTGACTTTCAGATCTCTTATGGCCTGACTGCTGGTCAGGGGATCTTTACATGTTTTCCATTCCCTTGAGCTCCCCAAGGGCCTCTCCTCCATTTTTCTACCAGACACCTGGTTTTCTAACATACAGAAAAGATAGTCAACCTCATCAAATTTAAAAAAAAAAAAAAAAAAAAAAAAAAAGTTTAAAATATACAACTATATCAGCTCTTAAGTATTGAACTAAATCTTGTGTCTGCGCACTTCTTAATTGCATATTTCTGGAAATATCCTCTTTTAATCAGTAAATGCCTTCTTTCTTGCTTTTTATTTCTGAGTTTTTGCAGTAAAAATAAAAATAAAAATCCTTGAGCAGGGGAGTGGAGGATGGTTAGGCCACTATTTTTTTAAGATCTGAGTTTACTCAAAGTTGTTCCATAGTCTTTCCCACTTCTGAAAGGGTGCTAATGTTGCCTTTAAGACTTCTGATGAGTGAGAAATTTTCAAGCTTAAAAATGTTTGTCCAAAGCTGTGTAACTTCACTATATGTAGGTACCTACATACAGTCCTGCTTTGAACCTCAAAATATGGCAGGAATTTTGGGCGTACTTCTCTCTCATGGCATATCCTAAATCCATATGTGGTGTCAAGTGCTTAAACTCCTGTATTTTTTAAAGGAACTCAAGTTTCTGAAGAGCTGTCTGAAGCTTTCAGTATCTATATACTAGAAATATGTAGCCTTTATATCTAGATGTACAGAAATGGAAGTGACTCAGGATCAAATGCTTCACCCAGTTTCTTATTTTTTTTTTTTTTAAATCATGCATGATAGGTAGGGGGTTGGGATTTAGAACTTATTCAGGAACAGTAGTAAATCAGTATTTGTAATCTAGTTTTGTCTTTAATTATAAGCATGGCTAATAATTTAGCCTTCTCAAATTAAGATATGATAACTCAGAGAAGGGATTAGAAGCCAGAGTAAAAACATGATGATATAACGTTGAGGTGTACATGTGTTATGGCACTGACCATAACTTAAAGGAGGGAAATGTTTGATTTTTAAAACATGGAATTTAAAAGCATTTAGAAAAAGCAATGTGTTGCACAGATTTCACAACCAGTCTAATACTGGGTGGATTGATAATAACTGTATATAAATACATGTTGTATGAAATGATGTGATATGAAATAGTGAGGGGGACCAGAGCCCTGGTACAGGCTACCCAGAGAGGTTGTGGAGTCTTCATTCCTTGACATATTAAGAAGTCATCTGGACATGGTCCTGGGCAGGCAGCTCTAGGTGGACCTGCAGTAGAATTGGACCACATGTCCTCGAGAAGATCTTTTCCAACCCTAACCATTCTGTGAAATAAAATTGTAACAGTAATCCTCTAAATTCAGATGAGAAAAGTTGGTTGGTAAGAAACCATCTATGTAACTTTAAAGAACCTTCAGTTGAAGATGTCATAAATTCTGTTGTGTGACATTTCAGAATTAAAAAATCTCACTCAATAGTTGCCTAGATGTGATGCTTATTCTCCTGTAGATTGTTTTCCAGATGTGATTGCTAGCCAAGATTATTTTTTTTTTTAAAAAAAAAGTCACATCTGAGGCTGACAAATCTTGATTGAGTAGTGTTTTTGAGGAGATGCACTCTTGAAGACAGGTCACGATTAAGCTGACAAACTAAGTTGCTGGCAGCTTTTGCATCAGGCGTTGCAGGTATGTAACAGGAATGACGTCTATGTTGAGTACGCTACTCACAATGAAAGTCACTTCTCACAGAATAAAACTTCTAATTAAATACCTGTTCTGTCCTCTTAAACTTATTGTACCAATTGTACTAGATCAAAGCAATTGTGGTGGTTTTTCTCAGCAGGGTGGCGGAGCTCCACCTCAGCTGCTCTCTCACTCCCCACTTCTCAAAGGGAAAGGGGTAGAAAATATGATGCAAAGGGCTTGAGGGTTGAGATAAGGACAGGGATATTGCTCAACAATTACAATGACAGGCAAATCAGACTCAGTAGGTAAGATTTGGTAAGATTTATTGGCTGTTACTAACAAGCTAGAGAAGTGAGAAACAAAGGAAAGAAACCAAAAAACGCCTTCCCCCCCACCCAACCTGTTCCACCTCCTCCCCCTAAATGGCGTGGGGGAACTGGGGCTGCGGTCAGTCTATAGCGCTTCATCTCTGCCACTCCTCCCTCATTCTCTGCCTGTGCTCCACGTTGGGTCCGTCCTGTGGGTTGCAGTCCTTGCCAAACTGATCCTGCATGGGCTTCCCACAGGCAGGAGTTCTTCAAGAACTGCTCCAGTGTGGTGGTTTTACCATGCAAGGCTGTTGAACACCACGACCGCTCTCTCACTCCCCCTCCTCAGATGAGGAGGGGAAGAAGTAAAGGAAAGAACAACTCACGCGTTGAGATAAGGATGATTTAATTAAAAAGGGGAAATATATATATATATGTATATATTATTAAGGAAATATTATTAATTAAACAATTCAACTAAAGGGAAAGGGGAAGAGGGAGGGGGAAAGGGAATAACTAAACAAAACAAGTAAAGGCCACGTGGAAGTGCAGAGGAAAGAAATTAATCTCTACTTCCCACAAATGAGCGATGCTTGACCACGTCCTTGAAGCAGGGCCTCAACGCATGTAGCCGGTGTTTGGGAGGAGGACAGATGTTTTCACAACGAGAGCCCACCCCTCCCCTCTTCTTCCTTTTTCCACCTTTTATTGCTGAGTGTGACATCATATGGTATGGAATATCCCTTGGGTTGGGTTAGGTCAGCTGCCCTGGGGATGTTTCTTTCTCACTTTTTGCCCACCCCCTAGGAGGGTCAGAGAGAGTCCTGATGCTGTGCCAGCACTTCTCAGCAGCAGACACAACACTGGTGTGATACCACTGCTGTTCTAGCTACAAGTGCAGAGCGCAGCACTGTATGGGCTGCTGCAGGGAAAGTTAACATCCCAGCCAGACCCAGTACATCCAGGTATGGGTCTGAACCATGGGTCCATCCATCAGGAGCAAACTGCTCCAGCACAGGTCCCCCATGGGCAGAAGCATCCCCCTGCTCCTGCGTGGGCTCCTCTCCACGGGCTGCAGCTCTGTCCCAGGGCCTGCTCCTGCGGGGGCTCTCTATGGGCCTCAGCCTCCTCCAGGCCACATCCACCTGCTCCACCAGGAGCTCCTCCACAGGCTGCAGCGTGGAGATCTGCTCCACGTGGGACCCATGGGCTGCAGGGGGACAGCCTGCTCCACCGGGGGCCTCTCCACAGGCTGCAGGGGAATTGCTTCTGTGTGCCTGGAGTACCACTTCCCGCTCCTCCTTCACTGACCTTGGCACCTGCAGGGCTGTTTCTCACTCCTCTCACTCTCCCAGCATTTTTTTTCGCCTCTTTCTTAAATATGCTCTGAGAAGCGCAAACAAAATCACTTACTGACTCTGCTCTGGCCAGCAGGGGGGCCCTTTACTAACATGGGGCAGCTTCTAGATTCCTCTCACAGAAGCCATCCTTATGGCCCCCTGCTACCAAAACCTTGCCACGTAAACCCGCTACAGTGACATTTTTGTTTAAGCTCACACAAAGCTGCTGTTCTAGATTATGTACAGCTGGAGAGTTCAAGTTCCTATTTTTGTCCTTCTCTTCCTGCTGCTATTTAATATTTTAGCAGGTTTTGGTTGTCTGCACTTTTTTTGTCTTGGTTTCTGATTTATTTTTTTGTTGTATCTTTACTTGATACATTCTCTGCTGTCTGCATAATACAAGGAACTAGCATCTCCCACACACTGTATTTTCATAACATGTTTTTGTACAGGTCATCTTAATAAGATTTAACAGGTGATATTTTCCATAGGATGCCATGGGAAAAAACACAATCCTCAACGTCATCAACTTGGGATGAAAAAATGCTAAAAATATTCAAAAATGCAGCTGAGCTATCTCAATCATTAAACATCTTGAAAGTGAGATGCTGGTCATCATGCCCTGATACAAATTTTGCTTTGGATGATCACTTGAGATACTTGCAACCTTTTATCTTAGTATTAAAAAATTCAAGTCATTAAATTTATTATCTTGATAAGTTTATTATTTATTAACATTAATAATGTAAATTCTACCTAATTTTCAATATTATATTATACCATCAATTTAATTAGTCCAAAATGGGATTGCTCTTCATTTGTTCCAATTTTAGTTACGTCCTCAAGGACAACGTAGTTCAAGCTTCTTTGTAGAAAGCCCTGAAACAGCAGTGTTCCCTCCAGCTGGCTGGTCAGTCTTTTCTTTAGCATAGTAGCAGCTTCAGGCTAATACCAAGGGAGCATTCTGTCTTTATTTTGTAATTTGGTATGGTGGTTTAATTGATCTTGAGCTGTCCAAATGAAAATGAATTCTATGTGTGTTTAGTACATGGATTTGAAAAATACTAAATGTATTTACTGTATTGAAGTGTTTGACATATGTTTTGAGTCAGCCTAAAAATCTGCTGAATTTTGAAGTATAACTAGGGAAGCTGTAATGTTAAGTGCAGATAGCCTCACCTTATAATTTGCTTACTCATTTTTAGGACTGAGATACAAAAAAGTATTTGCTAACTAATGTATGTGAATGTATGTCACTCAGGTATGAACGTTCTAGAATGATTTAGATACATTTTAGTTACCAGGCTACATTATTAATTAGTACCTATTATTCTTTAGAGCAAACTAGGAAAAAAAAAAAAAAAAACAGCCACAAAAGTTAGTGTTTTATTCAAATGTTCTCCTTTTGATTCTTCACGATGACGACTTTGAATAAGTTACAGACCCCTCGCCAAACTTTTTAATTAAACACCTTTATAATCTAATCTGTCTGTATATATCAATGTCTACTTCAAAATACCTTGTTAACAAAAATGAACTCTAATAGTAACCAGTAACAGCTTGAAAAAACTATTGAAGCAAATTATTTAGCACAATTAGATATGCAAAAAGCAATGATTGTATTTATGAACTAGTGAATACTTAATCTGCTTATTAAGCATCCTTGTGATCTCCCTTAGAAAATTGACATTGATGGAGTTTGTTTCTTGGCTTGAAGAGTGCTTACGACAGATTTCAAGCAAGCTTCTCCAATGATAGAACATCTATTATTCAATGAAATGGACAGAGGGATGACTAATTGAAAAACACTATGTTCCACTTTTTTTCCAAGAGTGATGAGCGTCTGGACTTATGAAAATATTAAAATGAATATAGACACTGCAAGTTAAAACACCCGCAGGCAAACAAATCTCTGTTCATAATGCAGTTCAGTTCTGTAATGCTGAAGCAAGACTTTGTATGTTCTGTGGTATCTGAGATAGGTCATACTAATCATTTTCTAGTTATTATTTAAAAGTTTCTCCTTTTTTTTTTTTATATCCGCATTTCATTTTATCCACATTTCATTTTCTTCTATGAATTAGTCATCAAAAAATAAATTTATTAATGTTACTACAGAGCTCTGCTCTGGATGCAAAACTCAACTTACCTAACATTTCAAATTCACGTCTCCTGTTTGTGCTTAATTTCCTGATCCTTCTTAATGTGGACTTCAGGAACGTGTTTCATTTGTCTGAAGGCAATCATTTAACAGGCCAGCAGAAGTAGGGAAGTGAATGTCCTCTTGTACACAGCACTGGTGAGACTGCACCTTGAATATTATGTTCAGTTTTGGGCCCCTCACTAGAAGAAGGATATTGAATTGCTCAAGTATGTGCAGAGAAGTGCAGTGAAGCTGCTGAAGGGACAAGAATACAAGACTGAGGAGTGACTGAGGGAATTGGGCTTGTTTAGTTTGGAGAGCAGGAGGTGTAGGGAAGACCTCATCACTCTCTGCGACCTACCTGAAAGGAGGTTGCATCAACGGGGGTGTCTCTTTTCTCAGGTGACAAGTGGTAAGATATGAGGAAACAGTCACAGGTTGAGCCAGGGGAGAGATATCAGGAAGAATTTCTGTCATGGAGAGGGTGGCCAAGAATTGGAACAGGTTGCCCATGGAAGTGATGGAGTTCCCATCCCTGTAGATAAATATTTACGATATGGTCATGATAGTAAGGGACATAGTTAAGTGATGGGACTCAGTAGGGTTAGGTTGATGGTTGGACACAATGATTTAGAAGGTCTTCTCCAGTTCTATGAAATTTCATTTATGTACCTTCTATATAAACATTTTGACATTGGTAGAACTGAATTCTTTTTTAATTCAACTTTAGTATTGTTTAAATTCTGCAATTAAAAAGCATAGTATCAAACTGAAAATTTGATTACAAAACCCTTTCACAAACACGTTTTTGCTCTGTATGGTCAATATTTTCAATTTAATAAGTCAGGAATATTCCTAGAAACTGGCTTCAGAGGGTTTGTGAATTGAACCACTTAGGCTTTTGATGACTGTTTCTTTTTGTATGTTCATATTATACTTAATCTTTAGGTTATGTAAATATTCTAGTGTTTTTTTTTTGTTTTTTTTTTTTTTTTTTAAATTGCTGTTTCAGTTTTTCATTTTGCCCCATGTTGCATCTCACGTGAGATTTGGCACTAGTAAAACGGAACACAGTGAACACGTTCCAATGAAGTTATGGACAATCCAGCAAATACACAAACTCTTTATAGGAACAGAAGTTGCCTTGTGCATTTGAAATGAGATATATGTAAGTTTTTTGTCAAGTTAATGACAGGAACGTTATAACATAGTTGCTCTGAGAAAGGAAAAGTAGAGATCAAGTACTCATGCATTTTTGTACTGGAAAAACTCAACATGCTGAGACTTAAGAGCATTCAAAATACAATTGAAATGGTATTAATGTTCCTTCAAAGTATTTCAGAGGTGTTAAATTTTATCTGTACTCAGATGACTCTTAAAGGATTTTAGGATCATGATTCCTATTTTCCCTTACGTTTATATAACGTATGACTAAAATAACTTATTGCATGCCGGGGCAACCAAGTGGGATACTAGGAAAAAAGCAATATTTGCATTCACGCTTAAATTTTTTAAGAAGTTCTTAAGAAGGAGCAAAGAATTAGTAGTATCTATAACATGACTATGTACTTAAAGTCTATTTAATGTCTACTTATTTTGAACATTGGTTCAGTCTTTATGAATATACTCCGCATGTTTAAAAAGCAAACAAAATCCTTACTTTATGTGTTAGTACTCCAAGTGAATTTGAGATCAGCTTTATTTAAGTCCATAATTTCAAGCTGCTATCTGAAGACATGAATTACAATTGCAAACCTCATAGAAAGTAGTGAATTGTATTTCTTGAGAGCAATCTAGCATCTGCAGGAAATTGTACTTAAAGGTTTATTTATTTCTTGAGTACTTTTGCCATTTGATATGTGAAATACTGAGGTAAATGTTTGCCTTTCATCTGTAGGTAAACTGTTTCACATTGACTTTGGTTATATACTGGGTCGGGACCCTAAGCCGCTACCTCCCCCAATGAAGCTGAATAAGGAGATGGTGGAAGGCATGGGAGGCACACAGAGTGAGCAGTACCAGGAGTTCCGTAAGCAGTGCTACACAGCCTTTCTCCATCTCCGCAGGTAACAAAACTATTTTATTATATTATAGAGCCACAGTAAAACAGAATATTGAATGAATCAGGGAAGATATTCCTGTTGAAATTTCAAAACTTGTGTCTATGTTCAGAATTCAAACAAGAATTTGTACAAAACAAAGGAAGGAAACCACCACAACACTGTTATAATGCGGCGCTTGAATATAATTGCCTTTTAAGTTAAGGTCCTCAGTTTTACTTGTTTAATAACATAGCTTTTTCATAAATTCTGTGGGGCTATTAAGTTGTTTTTTGGATGTGTTTTTGCCCTTAAGCAACTTCTCTGATTACTGGTGATCAAGTAAGTATCCTTTGAACTCGAAATCATTATTCATTTGCTGCTTTACCCTCCTCCAGCTTAGACGAGTGATGATCAAAATCAAATTCTTTGCCTTGAAGATGGTATATATAAGCTTAGTTGGATGCAGGTTCCACAGAACAAATACTAGCTGCTGCATGTGGTAGTCAAGTATGTTAGCAACTTCTGTAGATAGAACAATGGCAGCTAAAGCCTCTTTAGATTTCTGTTTATGGAGGAATTGATCACACTTCTAGATTTGGAAGCAGCTTCATTCCTTTGTAGTGACCATGTAATTTACCATCAGCTTTCTGAGCTGAGTAGCTCATCTTTGTGTTTGAACAGAATGCAGGTAAGCACTCTTGGTGTGTCCTGTGTGTGATTTAGTACATTTTCCCTGGAGATGAAAGAATGTCACTTCAATGTCTAGATCACACAATGTAAACCTTCAAATACATGAAATAAAGCAGAAATATTAAGAGAATGTGAAAAATACCCATGTGAAAAGTACATAGCCAGTGATATGAAATGATACCAGAAAAAAGTCACAGGTAGTTTCTCCCTTATTAAAAGAAGAAAAAGAATACAGCGTTGTTTTGTAGACTTATTAAAAGCATTTCAGTAGAATGAAAAAGCAATGGCATGTTAGTGGCAAAGAATGTATGACTTTAGAGATCAATCAGGAAGGCTAATATATGTTCAGTGTTCTGAATTTTGCTCAAAGCAACTCAGAAATACAGTATTATGAAAATAATTCTTTTTTTGTTGTTTAAACTTTTTTTTTTTTTTCTGTGGACAGGTCTGTTATGTCAATGAAGACTTATCCATTGCATTAACTAGTTCATGTAATGTTTTGCTGCAGAGGTCATATTCAAGTGTGGAGTACAGCAGTCATTTTGGTATAAAACTGAACTGTAAATCAAGATAGCTTCATTTTTAATTCTGGGACTGTAGTTGTAATTATCTCTCCAGTGTTTGTTCAGGTTTATTGGAAATACTTTTAAATGGTTCTGGATAAATATCTTTAAGGCATAGGATAACAGAGGAGGCATAGGATAATATTGGTATTACAATAACTATTAGTTTAAGCAGCTAGAATTAAAAATGATCAAGATTACTTGTTTATTGAGGCAGGAAAAAAAAATAAATATGGAGGAACGTCTTAGCTCTAACAGTTCTGCACATTGATGCCAACCTGTTCACAGATACTTCTGGCTAAGTACGGTGAAATCATAACCTCTAATTGCTAAGTCAAAATGCAAATTCCCTATTTGTTATCTCTATCAGTTCCTGTTTTATTCTTCATTTCCCTGGAGCACAGACAGTGTTCTGCATGTTTCAAATGCTGAATCTGCTTTTCAGGTTCTTGGTAGAATACTGTTGCAAAGCGAAAACAAAAACAATTTCCAACTTATAAGTGGAAAAAGTTTTGTTCGTAGTTTTAGATGAAAGAAGTTTTGCATATGATCATTGCTGAGGGACTTTTGTGATTGGTGTTTTTTTTTTTTTTTTTTTTCCCCCTCGGGATAGATGGCTTTCCACTTTTTTGAACCCCACTGATCAGTTTTATGTGTTAGTCAGCAGTGATGTAGTGAAGGAGCAGCCCGCGTGTGCTGAATGTGCTGCAGGGCAGGTTGTAGCTGCATCCTCACTTGTGGCATAGCAGCATTTTACATCTTTTTTATACATGTTGAGCTTACTTAAAGATGCTGAAGTCCTATCGTGTGTCAGCTTTCCCTCCCCTTTGAATTCCCAGTTTACAAGTCTTCAGCAGGATCTGTCAGAAAAGAATCTAGAATCAATACCTGAAGATATTTTTCCAACAAAATGTCTAATGTTAGGGTGAATTTGGGTTGTTGGTGGACCAGTTGTGAGCATCTTGACACCCTGTGTCTCATGTGCCAGTATGCACCAGTATGCATACACCCTTGCTTCTGGCTCTTGGTTCTATTTTTTTTTGTCTCTCCCTAGCATACCCTGGTCCTACGTAAGACCCTATTGGGAGTTAGCATCAGTCTCTGCATTCCTGCCCTATGTCTATCACACCCTGTTACACATCTTGTTCAGTCTCTGGTTTGTCCAGCCCTTCTTTTCCTCCTCTTTCTGCCCAATTTCTCTCTACATAATTCAGGTTGCTTACATCTATTATAAGGAGCATGAAAAGCAAAGAAAGTAGTCTGTCCCTGGCAATTGCTATTGCTGTAAGCTACCAATGACCTAGGAATAGTTTTGAGAGTGCTTAGCTGTAAGCTTTTAGGTATGTTTAAACTGAAATTTTCTAGTTTCAGGCAAGTAGAAGAAATCTTCATGAAAACCTGTGGTAAGCATTTCTGGGACCTAAAGCAACTCAACTGCCAGAGTTTGTAGCCAGAGTTGAAACAAAATGGTAGTGTAATTTTTATTGTGCTAAAAGACATTTTCCAGGTTCCAGCCCCTTGCCCTTGGAAAAGTGAAGCATAACAGCTGAAACAAATTAGACAGAAGGTTTCTGTCCAAACAGTTTAAAATAATTGTGTTCTAAAGCGTTGAATTTTATATTGAATTGTTCTAGGTAGTGCTAGTTCCAGTTACTAAGTGTCAAGAGTTTTTGATAGAATTGAGCTTTTTAAGAGAGATTTTTGTTGAACAATATTTACTTTGTAGAGTATGGCTAAGAGTCATTTTTTGTAGTTAAAACATTTCATACTATTACGATTGCCATTTATATGTATTCACAAGTTTGCTAATAAATACTACTGCTAAGAATTCTTTTTCTATCATCAAAGAAGCTCCTGCTGCTCGTAGGAAAGCAGAGTTTCAGATTTTGAAGCTAGTTGCTTACTTTGTCTCAAAAAGAAGACCATCTCTCTTTAGAGAGTAAGGGAAGTTTCAGTTTATGTTGAACAGCTTGGAAATTATCCTTTCAAATAACAACTTAGAGCTAATTTCCTGCAAGGGCAAAATGATGTTCTTTAAAAGATTTGCAAGTACTACCAATACCATATTAAAACTGAAAACTACTCTGTCTTTTCTCTTTAAATGGTTATAACTGACGTCTGCACTACCAACTTTATTGCAGCTTAACTGAGCAACTGCAGACTTAGATCTGGTTAAACCACTCATAATCAACCTGTTATGGCAAAAGCCCTTGCAGCAACATGAAAAATCATTCTAATTGTGAAGACTTAATTTGTTTGAATGCTAATATATATAATATTGCTATATAAGTGTTACCCCTTTTAATAAAGTTAACCTTTGAATCAATATCCAAACTTATGCTTGGTCTTCTGCGAGTGGGAGAAGGCATTAAATCTTACAATATTTGAAACCGTTTATATTTGGTGTGTCTCTGGATAAACATTGTTCTAAAGAAATATTCTATTTTTATAAGATTGTTTAGAAAAAAATCCAACATAAAGAAAAAAACACACACACACAACAAAAAAAGAGTCGTCTGTGTTCAGTTTTGGCAGTTCAAGACAAGGCTTAAATTGTCATTCATATTACTGGATATCTTAAATATGTCCAAATAAAGTGGTGTGTATTAATCTCCTCTGAAACATTGCAAACTCAAGTTGATTTTGTATTTTCCTATATGAAGGTTACAAAATGTTGGCTTTTGTACAGTTTACAGAGTGTATTTATCTAATCTGCTCTTCTACTCAGGTATTCCAACTTGATCTTGAACTTATTTTCCCTCATGGTGGATGCCAACATTCCAGATATTGCTCTTGAACCTGACAAGACTGTAAAAAAGGTAACAAGAAAGCTTTCCTTGCTTCATTAACCAAAGCCATCATATCATGAAATTTTCAGTCACTTCTGGTGACCTGTGTGTAACCAATGACCTGAGGAGGCTTGCTCCTGTTTTATGAGGACTGAGTGATTTCTAGAATCACTGAAGTTAAAGACGGGAATATACATTTGAAGTTGCCTAGCATTTATGCCCATCCATATATGCAGAATTGATCTCAATCATCCATGGAGTCCATGCCTAGTCTGATCTAGCACTCTGTTCCAAGTGATATTTCAACATTCTGCTAAGAACAGTGATCATACCTTAATGAAAAGCTTTTGATGGTGAAGCAGTCAACACTGACAGTATCATGAAAGACTGCAGGATTCTAAACTAGGTGGAACAGTCACATACAGATTTATAAAGCAGTAACTGAGACTGTTTTGACATCTTCTTCACTAAGAAATCTTAGTTTATTGTGAAAATGAACTCTGATGTGTGTCCCCTGATTCTGATTTTGTCCTGTTGCTCCAGCCTGAATCATTCTTCTCTATTTGATGTTTCACCTAGTGTTGACGTTGAACATACTGGATAAATGTTCACATAAATTTCATTGCACTTACATTTTAGGCAAATGCTGGCTTTTTTTATAATGTGATTTATAGTGAAGAGCTATCTCTTTTAATTCCACAAAAGACATTGTGGAGCCTGTGAATCCAATTTCAGTTCAGTTCACTTCTGATTCAAGCAGTGTACTTTCTCTAAAGATCAACCTGATCTTTAGTGTTTTCAATAAGCTGTGAATGCAAAGATTCAAAATTATTTAAATTAATTTCAAATTCTAATGCAATTCTCTTGAAGGTAAGTGAATTGACTCCAACCAAATTTTTCTTACAGCCTGTAAGAATAAGCATTTATGTTTAGAATTTCCTAATTTCAGATTGGTATAAAAGAGTTCATACAGTA
The DNA here is from genome assembly GCF_011077185.1 of Oxyura jamaicensis. Lineage (NCBI taxonomy): Eukaryota > Metazoa > Chordata > Aves > Anseriformes > Anatidae > Oxyura > Oxyura jamaicensis. The sequence continues at coordinate 5,471,715 of NC_048926.1, read as the reverse complement.
ATCATTTCATTTCTGCAAAGGCTGACATTGTTTGTTTGTTTGTTTTTGTTGTTGTTGTTGTTTTATCAGATTCAGTTATCCTGGTTTCCATTGCCAATTAACATACATTTTTCTTGTTAGTATCTTGGCAACACATTTTATCTTGGACAACACTTTTGTGTATTATACCAAGGGTAGATTTTTTTTTTTTGTAGTGTATGATAGGACGTAAAATTCTTTAAAATATTTATAAAGGCTGCTTTTACTGTAGTAACATCTGAATGTTTCAGATGCTTACAAAATTCGTACTTAATAGAAGTTTCCTCCCTTGTTTTTAAATATAAAATCAAGATAGAGAATTGAAAGCCAACAAGTCTTTTCTTCAGCTAAGAAGTATGTTACAGTTCACTGACATACAGTAGCTAAAATCAGGTTTATATCAAGCATGATTATAGTGTATCCAGTTGGAGATAACAGAAGAAAGAACCAAAATCTGAAAGGATAGGTGTATGAATTAGATTGATGTGCTTACTTCTATATTTCATTACTAAGTATAAATAATAGTCCCTTTTTTCATGAAAATAGTGTATGTTTATTTCCTGTCTGGTAGGTCACTTAGGCCAAGTACAACAAAGTTGTTATATTGAGCTCTGGCAATGCTGCAACTTAGATCTGTGGTTTTTACCCTGATGATGTCCATTCTCATCGTAGAGGCTTGAAAATATTGAGAGCTAGAACTGAGTCAGTGAGGCAAGTATTTGTTACATGGAATGCAGATCGCTGTCATGCTTTTAAATGTTGTTTAGCTGGGGAAGAGTGAATACCTTAAAATTTGATGCAAAATAATTATAAATGGGTAGAGTTAGTATACTGAGAGAACAGATTTCACTGTCACAAGTTCTGGAAATTCATTTAGAGTGTGTTTGTTCCTTAAAAAAGACAAAACGGTAAAACAAATTCAATAAGGTATTATCAGAAAGATAATTAAACTGTTTGGCTTGTTCATGTTTTTTTTACTTTATAGTCTTCTCAGTCATTTGCCCCAAGTATTGTTATTTTGAATAAACTCATTGTTTGACAGCTCAGCTGTTTTAAATTCCAAATAACATTCTGTTCAGTTATGGTCCTTTTGTTTTAAGAATTGTCCTTTAAATATACCTCTGGAATTTCTGAAAAAATGATATGTTAGGGTGAGATCTTGAAAGAGCAGGTGAATAGAGGACTCTCTTATAAGGCAGGTGTTGATATTATGATTTACTGGATGAACGCAACTATGTTCAAAGCAACTATGTAAGTATTTTGGTTTTGTTCTGGTTTTGGTTTATCTATTTCTTTTTTGCTTTAAAGAAAAAACATTAGGTAAATGGCTATAAAATGGCCTCACAGCAGAATCGTCTTAATTCTTTGTAAAAAGGTGAAGAATTCACTTTCTGGATAGTGTTAGAAATTTTGTTTTGAATATATAATACCCATTAGCCTGTCTCAATCAGTTCTGAGTTTTGTTAGTACCAATAAAAAAAGAAACAAGGTGTCTTGTGTCTCTTGGGCTGAGTGGCAAGTTTGTTCAGTCATTTAACAAAATAATACTGTACCTTGTTGTAGGAAAATTGAATAAATGCCTTGCATCTCAATTGATTTTTTTTTGTTTGCCTTTTTTTAAAGCTTTAAACAAAAAATCCATATATATTTCAACAGACTCAAATTAGCTAAAGATCCATTTGGACTGACCCATAAAATTAAATTACCTTTATGTGAGTCAAGTCAATAGCCATTTCAACCATGATATCACTTTCATGGGAGACAAAGGTGGAGATTTACAAACATTTATGTATCTAAGAAAGTATCCTTCTTAATAGTTACGGTGGAAAAAATTTTCTTTACTTTCCTTGTTGGTGCCGTAGGAACACTCATGCTCTGTTTTGTAGAGCCTTCATTTTTTTAGAGGGCCAGTGATCTAATTAGGCTCTGATCTCACAGGCAGCTGAAGTCAGGTCACTGAGGAAACAGGATAGGTTACCTTTATTCAAAATCTCTGATACATCAGAATATTACTTAGGATGAAACTATAAGGAAATGTATATAGTACAAAAATTAATTTTCCTTTTCAAAGAAAGGAAAGCTTATTGAAGGTGGAACATTATATTTCAATATATTTTGGTGTTCAAACTGTTCGGCATTCCTTTATATTGGAATTTTTTAGTAGGTGCAGCAATCCTGCTATTAGGAGCAGGTATAAAGTATTCTAACTATACTTCCGTAAGTTTCTCTTAACATGATCAAGAAAAGGGCATCTTATAACATACTTAAAATAGGTGTATTCTGAGCAAATTCATTCACTGCATTGTTTGTGCCTCACCAGTTTCTGTTCTCATTGAAACAGGTATGCTAGAGTACAGTCCATGGTGTTGAGGTAGCAAGGGGGATTTTTCTCAAATGGCTGCTCTTCAGATTCCTCAAAGGGAAAGCATTATGCTATTAGGCAGTACCTTGGGCTGTGTTCTGAGCAGCTTTGCAAAGAGATGTAACGTGTCATTCTTGCTTCTAGTGGGCAGAGAGGTACTTCATGCTGCAGGAAATATCTGACTGCTGAGGGACATAAAAACACACTGGCGAGTAAATCATAACATCAGAAATATTTGATGTTCTTCTTCTCTAAACTTTCAGAAAACTGTATGCCTAATTCTTTGAGTATGAATGAGCGTTTAATTATCATTTTTAATTCAAGAACACTACAGCCATTTTGTATGGCTTCATTTCTTGTACGTTCTTTTGTCACCTGTGTTACGTGTATGTATAACAAGACACTAACTAATCAGTTTGAAAAGGTAATTGGAAGTCTGCCATCTTTTGCCTTTCTAAGTTGACAGACAAATCAGAAAACAAACCAAGATAATGGAGAAAATATGATGTAGAGTATGCCCTCTTCAATGAGGCTGTGGATAATCTGAATTGTTCTTTGTTTTTTAAGTTTCATTCTGCTGTGGTAATAGAGACTTTTTAGAGAAATCTGAATGAGAAGGCACACTTGTTATGTTAAAATGTTATTAACCTGAGGAAGAAAAGGGAAGGCAGGATGTTTAGTTGTAAGCTGTTTTTGCCAAAGAAACATCTACCTTCCGGTAACACGTTATAGCCCAAGGAGCTAACTGGAAGATTTTAAGCTTGATTTATAAAATTACATTCTATCAAAAAGCATGTTGTCTGTGTGTCATTTCTGTCCAATGCTTGTGATATGTCTTGGGAGAAATATGTATCGAGTCGAGGCAAAATTGAAATAGCAGCTTGTCATGTACAACTTTCTGTAAAATAAGTATAGATTACACCTGTTTGACATGTTTTATGGCACAGGATGGAGTAAGCAGAGCTGGGCTCTCTGTTTATGTCATCTTTGAAGGTACTTACACATTCTTCTTGTTCAAAAGCGAGCAAGCTCTACACAAACTGATTTTGCTTATCAGGGGGAGAAGACTGGATATTTTCTTCTCGTTAGTGTTGAATGTACCAGAAATTTCTGATGATTACAGCTGGAATTGTGGATTTGGAACACACCACAATTTGACAGTACCTTCTTACTTGCTTTGTATAACATCTGAGTTCAGAAATTAAACCAATGCTGACCTTAATGATGCTTTCTTACACCTAAAACTGAACTGAAAATGAATGTCAGTATTGGCTGGGCTGGGGGGAAGAGGAAAGCTCTTGGTTTCAAGTTTCACTGTTATTATTTCATGTATAGAAAATATTTTTTTAACCAGCTCTCCACTTGTAGTGTGTGTACCGAGTATCACTAGGTAGATCATCTAGTACCTTTAAATTGAAAGAAAGTTTTGCTTTAGTGACTTAATTCCCTCAATCCAATTTCAATCAGTATTTTTCCCAGTAAAAGGATGGGGGGGGATGAGAGAGAGCGTGGGAGGTGGGTGGGGAAATCAAAGCAGAAAGGTGGTTGCCAGCTATATAGGTTATCTCCACTGCATAAAACCTTAGAAATCCTCTTCAGATTCTTGATGTTTAGTTTAACATGAAAACATTTGTCATTTTTTGGCAAAGAAAAAGGAGCAGCAAAGCTTGAAATTAGTTGTCTTTTTTTAACCTTTCATCTTCTTTTGTCTTCTCCATACTATTCATAAAGAAACCTGGCAGTCTAGTGTGCTTCACCTCATGGGTCAGGATACCATCTCCTACTGCTACCCTTTGATTTGGGCTTCTCTGAGAACCCCCTTTGGCTCAAAAATGTTACAAAATGAAATTAAATAGGAAAATAGCAGCAGGTTCTCCCCAGTTTGCCTCTTGCTTTCTCTGACCTCTGAGGTAATTGCCTTTAAATTTTCCACTCTTTGCTTATTCTTTTCCAAATCTCAATTTTCAGGAAAAGCACTGGGCTGAAATCTGTTTACGTTGACTTGTCAATGCATAACTGAGGATATAATGCAAATCCCCCCCTGGTGCCTTTTTTCTGCCACTGCTTCTTGCTTTTTTTTATTTCCCATGCAGCTGCAATGTTAATTGCCAATTGTTACTTTTTTTGAAATAATACAATACTATAATTTTAAATAATGGTAACTAGAATCTGTAGAATTACACAGCCAGTTTTGTGTAAGGAGGAGGTATGCCATCACGCTTCCCATGTAACAAATGCATTCAGCATTGTCACCCTCTCAACAACAAAAATATTCTGATCTTTCTGCAGGAAAGCCAGATGCCTTCTGTCTGTCCTTCATAGCAAATTTGACCTTTAAAGTAGAAAACATCAGGGACCAGTGATTCATTGGCACACAAGGAACTCGGCAGGCATTAAAGGACAGTGTTATAATTGACTGAACTGTGTTTCAGATGCCCATTGATTAAAGAAGGTGCTGCAGAGATGCTGCAAATGTGTCATTTATAGGTGAGCTTAAAAGAATTGTAGATGGAAGGTAACTTGTTTATGAAAGCCCTGTTCAGATTTGATAGCACCTTTGGATTTATGCAGAAAAAGGTTAAATTGTCATGATTCAGCGGAGTGGGGAATTTTCCTCTTACAGAATGTAGTACTTAAAACACTTAGTGTTTCCAAATCTATGCAACCTCTAACTAGGTCTCACCACACCTGATGAGAAATAAGTGGTAGAAATGTCTGGAAACTGGGAAGAAGAGAAAGCAGGCATGCTTTATTTCTTTTGCATTAAACACATCAAAGTGAAGTAATTTTTGTTTACAGAAAAGCTGAAACAGAGAAACAATGTGACTTAAGTTGCAGAGAAAGTTTGAGCCAGTTTATTTCTAATGCTGAGTTAATTTGTGAGGTTGTAGTAAAACTCCCTCTCTTCTTTCCCCCTTCTACTCCCTCCTCCACAGAAGTAAGTCAGTGGATAATTAAGAGTTAAGTTCACAAGTCATTGAAAAGGAAAAGGTTTCTCATTTGTTGTCTGACCTGCCCTTTTAGGCAGCAGTGGATATCTGTCCCTTTTTACCTAACTGAAAACACCGATGTTTTTTGAAAGGTGGAGCTAGGAAATATTTCTGAGGTTTATTAATGTCAAGAGGAGATCTAGTATTATTTCTCTGTAGGAGAAATAAACTCAGTTTTGCTTGGTCAGTCTGTCTGCTCCAGTATTTATATTTACTTCCTCCTCTGGGGAGGTTTATTCTTTGTAACAGTGTCACATTGACATTGAGCTCATTTTGCCTAGGCAGACGTTCATCTTTCTATCCATTTGGGTAATGATGCTGCAGCTGCACACCCAGCTTTTTTCTTTCTAGGCTGTTGATTCTGCATGTATATTCATTTTGAAATCCAGAAAGGCTGGAATAAACCTCACAGAGTGAAGTGAGAGCAGGAACGCCCCTGGTTCCTGGTGCTTTATGTCATGCTGTTCATTTGATCATAATTATTTGGTCAATATGAAATTCTGAACAGGAACAGTGTGATCTTTGCATATTGTGTCAGCTAAAACCCATATTTTTCTGGAAGATGAATTTACAGGTACTCACTAATGGCTTTATTAGCTTCTGTTTTTTTTGTTTTGTTTTGTTTCTTTTAAACAGAAGTCTGAACAGGCTTGTTTAGAAAGTGCAGTTTGTTCAAATCAAAACCTGGAAAACAAAAGGTATTGTTGGAATAGTCCTTCAAATAAAATTGTTAGTGCAAATAGAGCATCTGAAGAGTTTGTACAGTGAGTTGTTTGGACTGTGTTTTAATCAAGCAGCAAAGCAGGAAAGCCCTTTGCTGAAATAGGTGAAACGTGTTAAGGGTTAAGCCAAGAATTTAGTGCTAATTTTTGCTACATGTACATTGAATGCTAAGTCTGGGAGCAATCTTACGGCAAAACAGTAAAAATCACAGTAAAAAAAAAAAAAAAACTCACTAAAAATTACTTTTTTTGTCTATCAACTATGTTATCTGAGCTTTAGTAGTAGTTGGTGCATATTATGACCCAATCAAAAAGAACGCCAAAGCTTCTATTCAATTTGAGTAGCTGACTTTGCAAAGAGCAATCCCATATTAGAGTGATAAAACTACTCAATAACTAGCTACTTAGCTAGTTATTGCATCGAACACCAGCAGTGCTGCTTAATGGTGCTGGAAGAATAATACTAGAGCAACCAGCAGTCTTGGAATGGCTGACTTGCAATTAGTCTGAGAAAAATAGGGTGGTAAAAGGGTTTTCATATATCCATGTGATGTTAGTTCAAACTATTTTGCTACTTTCCTCAGGAATTACATGAATCATAGCTGCAAGTGTTCGTGAAACATAGATTGGTTAACTACACCAGGAGTATTTCTGAACTGAGTTTGTGTATGATCTCTAAATCTCAAGTCTGTCACACATCCAAAAAGGCAAAACAGCAAAAGGGAGAAGGACAAACCTGTAGATTTACTTGCTGGAAGAAAACAGACGCCTGTCCATTATCTTAAACACTTCTACTACGACTTTTAATATGGTGGTTAGGTTTTTGAGTATAGTCTCCTCTATAATGCCATCCGGATTTTTATAATGTACACAAATTAGTGGGCATGATGTGGAGTTTTCTCTGAAATGAGCTTCATATAACACGTTGATACTATTTTGAAAATCAGTCTTTCTAGTTTTCTGTGAAGATACTTCAAGCAAAAATAAGTATGAATTTACCAGCAGATAACTGCTTGTTATTCTGGTTGATGTTATCTTCTTTCCACATCAGTTACCTTTACAACTTCCCTTCTAGTGAGTTATCACATGAAATGTAAATATTCCTAATGTTTAATTTTCTTTGAAATTTCATATATTTGAAACGGGTGTTTGGGTGTGCAGGATTATGTGGTAGGAATTATCAGTATTTTGCATGAAAGGGTTTAATTCCTGCTCTAGTCTGATCTTTCACGACGTTCTACTTCCCAGTAACAACACTTTTGCTGTGGGACTCCTTTTAATTACTCCAGAAGTTATCAGGTGGGATTCTAGTCTGTAGGCTTTGATCAGGCTGTGTCATTATAAGATCCTGGGTTTTCTGCTATGCATGGGTGAAGTGACTACTTGATTTCCTTTTTTGGGAGGGTGGGGGGGCATTAATTCTTATTCCATTTCTAATGAAGCACAGGTATTTCTGCAGCAAAAGGGTAGTCAGAACTGACGATTGTGTGGTACCACCCATGTGCACTAAATGTTAACACCTGTCCATTTGTATTTTAGAAAGCTTGATAATATAAAAGTATAATAATATAGCTGCAAATTGTGACCTGATTAAAATATGTAAATGCAGTTCTAGACTATAATAAAAATGCTGTGCGAGTTTATCTTTGCACAGAAAAGGAAGACGTGTCATTTAATGCTTTACTGCAGATACTGAGAAATTCTTTGCAGAGTGGCAGTGAAGAAGACCTTTGTTTTCAGTATCAGTTACCAAACCCAACCAACCAAACACCTTCTTTCTGTTACTGTATCTTTTGCAACCTGTGCTTGACCACTAATTTGGGGAAGGTGCAAAAGCTGTTAAGTATCCAGTTCCTCCTCCTGTACTGCTTTTCACTTGAGTTTGCTTCGCCAGCAAACTTGCCATAGCTGATAAGCCTGTGATTTTACATGGGACGATCATGGTGCAAAGTGGTATTTATTCATGGTTATACCATGGAACTTTTTTCCCTTTTTTGCTTGTTACTTTGCGAAGTTTTCCTCCTGTTCTCTGTGACTCTGCAGCAATTCTCAGCTTTTATATACCTTTCAGCAATTCAGATGAAAGTAATTAATACTTAAATACTTACTGCTTTGCTCTCTTGTGCACACTCAACATACACCGTATTTTCTTCTTCATGCTTCATCTTAACCTCTTTCCCTGCAGATTTTCTTTTTCTTTGAAAACCAAACTCTACCTTGTCTCTAAGTAGCTTTCTTACAGGACACTTCCAATTTAACTGAGTTAGAATAAAATTCCTAGTCACGTAAATTTATATGCTATGCATTTATTTTCTTTTACCCTGTATTTAGGACTAAATTATCCACTGTGCAGGTGGATAAAAAGCAGGCAATTTGAAACTTTTAGGCTGAATGTCAGTATTTTCATGGGTTCTGTCGTTCTTTATACAGCCTTTTTACCCTTAAATGTTCAAGGTTACTGTTAAGACATAAAGGAATGTGTTTAAAGTTATTGTGTGCATACAGTATGGGGTTTAAAACTTTCCTTTCTGGAAACAAAACAAAAGCTTAACTAGATTTGTCAAGTATGTTTCTTTCCTATTTGACTAATGCTAATAGCAAGCTAACAAGACTCATTTAATTCAAATGCCAAAACGAGAAATCCAGGTAAATAATTCAGATGGGATGTTTTTGATGCATCCATGCTGACCATTTTTCTTAAATGTGTAGAATGAGAAATTTTGTTCTTAAATGTGTAGAATGAGATAATTGTATAACTCATCAGAACTTGACCCCCAAATTCTCTTCCACCACCGTGCAGAAATCTCTTGCTAGTTGCACCTCCTCTGTGAGAAACCACCGTCTTTCACAATATATGGTTTAGTCTGGAGCTGAGATTTCAGATAAGAATTACTATTGGTTTTGTTACAAGAACCATAAATCAGTATATATTAATCTTGCTGCTGTTACAGCTCAAGAGGTAATTTGTCATCTTGCCATGTTTCTTCTCAGCTAGGTTGCAGCAGTTATTTTTAATTGCAGTACTGAAAAATTTTCAGGCAAAAATCTAGTGCTCAGCAGCATTTGATCTTGCTGTTAATTGCAAACTGATTTTAGGGTCTAGCCGTGGCTAATTTTCTTTCCACATATATCAGTGTGCCAGTCTGTTCCTGGGGAAGGTGGGAAGTAGTATAATCCTTAATCCCATAGAGTAAAGCAGCATTTTAACATCAGGAACTGCAGGACTGAGTTGTTCTGTGAACGGATTAGAAAACAGCTGAAGCACTCCATTACTAGAGTTTTAAGAGTGTTAGTGTTTTTTGTTTGTTTGTTTTTTTAACTGCAGTTAGAAATTTTCTTAAAATCTCATTGCATCAGTTTTCCTACAAGCATGAAAAAAAATGTGATAGAAGTCTGTGGTCTCATTTTGGGAGGTATTTAAGCTTGTGTATAATTGCAGGCATGTGAGTAGTCCAAGTTCAGTTGGATTCTTCTGCATGTTTTATTGACTGTCAAACTTCTAACTTCAAACTTCTATGTGGGAGATAACAAACGTTTTCTTATATTTGTTATGAAAATGAAAGTTCTATAAAATTAGCCTGAAATTCCTTTTAATTCCCTCCCTGTGATCTGCTTCATTGGGAGTTTGAACATTTTTCAGCTTAATCTAGCCTTTCATACTGATGAAACTTTTTGAAGTTGCAGAACTCAATTTGTGTCAGTATGTTTGAAGTAAGTTTAGGGTTACAACTGTATTTTGAGTGAAGTGCTGTTGTCTTTCTGTACCTGGCGGGGTAACTTAGGCCCAGTGGTAGCACTGAAGGGTGGTCCTCTGGAATACCTTGCCTTTGGAAAAGATGCAGAGTAATAATTAACTGGTATCTCAGAATTTTCTTATCATAAAGAGGGTGGTTGCCTATGTGGTATCCTTGATGTGTAAAAAGAATGCAAAAGGGGAAGAGAAGGTGATACTGTCTCACTAATGTTTTTATTAACATTGCTGAATTTTTTTTTTTTTTCAATGCGTAACAGTAAATGAATGGAAAATAATCAGGAGAGACTTGATTCTGTCTCATAGTCTGTTTCCTCAGTCTTAGGCAGGATAAGGTTAAGAAGCAACTTAAATAATTTGATATTGGCCTACGTGAAAGGTACTTGTGATGGACAGTTCTTTAATGTAAAAAAAAAAATAATGAGCTCAACTGCTTGAGATGGAAATGGGACAAGTTCATATAGGAAATAAGCCACAATTTTTAAGCAAGGCAATTAATCATTAAAACAACTTACCTAGGATGTGATGCATTGTCTCACAGTAGAGACTCTGTAAAAGAGATTGTCACAGATAAACTGGAAATTACCAAACAATTTTTGCATCAAGTCTATACTATTTTACCTAGTTCATTATGCAAAAGACTGAGTAGATGGAGATGACGGTCTCTACAAGAGCTCACATCCTTTGAAATTCACCATTATGAACATAAAGGAAGCGATTAGATGGCTGCAACTATTTTCTGCAAGTAATGGGGATTTGCCGAGTGATTTTTATATTGTGACCAGTGCTACTTTGCAAAGGGGATGCCAGGATCTTAGTGTCCTTAATTCTATTCAGGGAGATCATGGACTTGCTAGGAGTTCTTAAACACCGCAAATGGCTTTCCAAATTGAGCTCCCATAGCTAGCATTGTTATGCAAGAAATTTGCATTGTTACGGAAGATTTTTTTTTCCTGGAAAAAATCTGAACACTCACCATTCTTGTTTGCAAACCTTGCTTTACAGACATCACTTCATAAAACTTAGAAAATGGTGTCTTGATATTTTTATCACTATATTGAATCTGTGCATCAAATTACATGAACTCATCCACAATGCTTACTTATGCATCTATCTCTCATGTATTCTAAGGGAAAAGGCATGTCTGCAAAACTTACTTGGCTTCTAAAAAAAGCAAAATGTTATTTCTTTTTCTGAAACTGCTTAAGCTCTTGCCAATTCTACGTACAGAGGTTCTGAATATTAAAAGACATGTTTGTAGTAACAGTACTTAACAGATGTTGCCATCTCGAGCAGTCCTGAACAATTGCCATGGAATTAGCTGGAATTCACAAAAAGGCATCCACTGTACCTTTGTAAATATTCATGGGTCAGGGCATTACCAAGAATGTAATAGGGGAATATAGATCTTGGTGCTTTATTCTTAATTACGCTGCTTTAATTCTTATAGAAATGGCAAGTACCAAGCAAGATGTGTTATTGGTACAATAATTACAATAGTTAAAATATGTTGTCAAAGAAAAAAACAGTGTCGGAGGTAGCAGTGTCTCCAACTGACTGTTCATGGAGGAGGGTTGGTAGGGGTTTCTAGCTTATTTAAATACTTATTTTTATGAAACAGTTAAAAATCAGACATTTTAAATAAAAGTTGTTTATTTCCAGTAATCTGCTGTAATTCAGAAGTAAAATACGGATTCTTTACTAAACTTGGACAGCTTAAATCATGTCTACTACTGGGTAGGTCTGATACAATAGTGTATGTTATAGCTATTGAAATCATATTAGTCATCTTTTTTGTCTCCCCACCCCATTCCAGGTGCAGGACAAGTTCCGTTTGGACCTGTCTGATGAAGAAGCTGTCCATTATATGCAGAGTCTAATTGATGAAAGTGTCCATGCCCTCTTTGCAGCTGTGGTGGAACAGATACATAAGTTTGCACAGGTGAGAAAGCTTCCCAATTGGTAGTCTTACTGGAAACTGAGTAACGTGAAAGGTCCAGAGTGGTAAGATCAAGACTTGAGCTCATTATTAATGATGTTGTAGTTGATAAAAGTTAAGTGTTCTTGCTGCCAGGACTGGAGAGCAAGCATGTAGAAAATTCTTTTAAACTTCTTGGTAAACATGCCAAGTGGAATGTTACTGGTCATCTTACCAGGGGTAAGAACTGCAAATTGAAAGGGTGGGGTTCCATGAGAGGAGGAAAAAAAATCTTACATTGAACGTTGTTATTCAAATTTCATTTTTTAATTTATAATACTTCTTCTTTAAAACTCTCTGGCTAGTTTGTATTTATCAGGGATTTAAGGTATTATGCTATTTGCCTTAAATATTAGGCTTATGACAAGAAATAAAATTGAAAAATTTCATTCAAAACTGATCAAAATCTGATAAAAACACTTCTCAGTTTCTGTGGCTATCTGTTTTGGGCTATGTGTTTTGCTGAAGGTCTTCCAACTAATTTATTGTTTCCTGCAAATCAAATTTTTATTTTGAAGAATTTCGTTACAGTGCAGGGTAAAATGTAAAAACATCTTTTCTGTCTGCATATGTATTTATCAAGGGTGATCTTTTGCACGGTGTGAGAGAAAAAAGAGTAATTACACAAAAGTATTGCAAAAACTGTTATTCCTTATGGATTACTTTGGTCATAGGATGTAGGATGGTAATTTCATAAGACAAAGTGAAAAGTCTAGCATCTACCTCAGGTTTTTAAAAATAAACAAGGCCATCACAAACATTCAAGATTAAAATTAAGTGACTCCAGTATGCACCTAGACTTTTCTTTTAATCACATACTGACAGTCACTTTTTTTTTAAGACATCTTTTTACTTCATTGGTTTTAGGTGTCTGCCAGTCTGTCCCAGATAATTGTTAATGCATTTGTGAAACTGTATTAATAAGTCAAAGTTTATGGATTTGATTTAGGTGACCTTTCCTGTCTCCATTCAGATGTATACTTGTTTGACCTTTCTTCAACACTAACAATTGCTTTTAAAATTGCAAGACAGATTTGTTCAGAATACATAAAGTAACTAAGAATTTGAACCCAAGGATTTTAGATCCAAGGAAGGGTGTTTTAAGTAACAAGCTGTTTTTCATGAGGTTGTGAACTCTCTTTATGTGGTGCTGTAGAGTTTGACACCTGTGTCCTTTTAGCTTTCCTTTTTCTCTCTTGGGATCACATGACATTGCACATTAAAATGTGAACAACAATGTGTTATTTTAAATGCTTAAGGCATTTTTAACCTCATGCGATGTGGGATTCTTCCAGCTTTGGAGTTCTGATTACTGCCTTCATTCATATTCTGTAAATAGCTACAGTTGCAGGCTTCCCCCTGCAAGAACATTGGGTAGTATCAGCGTGAAGAGGACATGACAATAAGTCACAAATGAATTGGCAGTTAACATGTATTAAGATTCTGAAATGTGTTCGTGCATTAAAAAAACACACAAAAAAAATCAAAATTAAATGCAATAAGTCTATTATCTTTATACTACAAGTGAGGTAGGACACTTTGTAGTGATATTTAGTACTTCATTAGTCAAAATCATTACTTTTTTCTGAGACTGTCTTTGTTAGAGGAATTTGCTGCTGAAGTCTTCAGAGTCTTTAAATCGTTGAACAAATGAACAATTAATGCATAATTGAATTTGCAGTAAAGCGGTCATCTTACACAATGGCCAATTGAAGCTTTCAATTTGTTCCTGTATAATGCTGCATTAAATTACCAATGGCCTTACTCTAAATAGTAATAAAAACTGTCGAAAAAAAAAAAAAAACCTATGCGGGTATAATGACACCTGCTTAAATAGCAGATTTGGACCTAAAGCCGTGCAATTTTTCATGTGAAATGCTCTTAAGCATGTTTTTCTTTAAATTTATCAATAGATATCTATTATCCTGCTGCCTTCAGAATAGGTCTACAGGGAATCTGTGATATCTACTGCGATAGTTAAGAGCTTTTTAATAAGGTTGGTTATTGCAGTGACCATTGTGTGAGCATTCTGTGTCACTCTCGGTGAAAGTGGAGCTCTTCAGTAGAGCAGTCTTAGATATTTTGGCATCGACTTAGTCCTGTTCTTTCATAACAATATTATGAATTTGGTTCAATTCAAAGCTCTGTTATGAAGCCTTTAGTTTCTAATGTATCTCTAATTTATTGTCATGCTAGATATTTTACAGGCCCTTTTATGTGCTATACATTTGTTTCCTTAGTAATGGTTATCAACAAACTTGTCTCAAAAGTAAATAAACTTAACATTTAGAACAAGTTAATGGTGTGGTATAATACTCTTCAACTGCTCAAGATGAGAAGAAAGTGCATAGTGATTTCACTTAATACTAATGAAGACTGGCTAGCCACTTCTCCCAGGAGAGTCATTTTGATTCTAGCATTATTTATTTCTGCCAAGAAGGGAAATAGTCTCAAATTGAAGTGACTAACTTCAATTTTTTTCCTTGTAAATTTACAGCTTAAGTCATTTGCATTGTTAATCAGTGATTTTTAAAGAGTGAAACCTTGGGGGATGAGGGGTGTCCCACCTAAAATACAGTATTACAATTGAGGTTATACTGACAGACAGTTAGTCTTTAAGGAGTAAACTCATTTTAGACTGTAAATATAAAGAGGTATTAGGATATTCAGAAGCTGTGGTCCAAGTGCTGCAGTGGTTCCTTTCACTCATAGCAGGGCTTCTGTTTTTCTCCTTTTGGAGAAGCCTGTCTTGCATGCTGAAAATAAAACAAGTGGAAAGTCTACCACCAGGACTGTGCATATTGGATGAAACTGTCCAGTGTCAGACAGTGTTGACTTCCAAATGATCTGGTCTCCTGAAGGGTTGTGTTCAGTGGTTTTTAAACTCAGTTCAATTTACACATATCTTTTGGTCTCTGAGAATAAGCCAGGTTGAATATATTCCATTCTGTTTTTTCTTCCCTTGTAGTATTGGAGAAAATAAGCCCTTTGCCTTCCTGCGATGGAAACAAGCCTCAGCAAATGCTCAAGAAAGAGACTTTCTCAAGCCCTTACAGACTTCACTAAACAATTTTGGAAGGCCAATCTGCAGATTTGGTGGCATGGAGAACCAAGAGCTTGGGAGGCAGAAAGGCTTTTTGAGTCTCATTTCTTTAAAGGTTTAAAAATAACCATTTTTTAAAAAGGAGTATGTTTACTTATACCGTCCTTCGGGCTCAGATACAATGGCATTTCTTTCTAAGGACAATGTCAGCCTCAAAGGTTGAAGTGAGCAACTTCCTCCCAAGCCAAAGATAACTGGAAGAGGCTGGATTTGATGGTAGATTCTTGTACCTGTTAAAATATTTTCTTATTTAAAAATTGAAATCATTTCTATACTGAACATGTGTATGTACAAAGTGCAGCAGTGAGGCTACAGTTCTTCAGTGCAGAATAACACGAAACCACGTTAATCTCCTCTCCTCCCCTCCTACTAACTTTAATCCTTGAGTAAGTTTTAAATATGATTCGTATGTTCCTTTATTTCCTACCTTGGGCAATGTTATCATTTAGAAAGGACAATCATTTCTTCCCTGCTTACAATAATGTTTTTAAGTGCTGGTAAGTTAGTCGGCTGTAGGCAGTCAATTAAATCATCAGTAACAGGCTCAGCAACCAGAATGCACAGTGAGGTGTTCAGTATTGCACAGTTTAAATCCAAGTGTTTTCTGTACAGCAATTATATATTCATGACTAATAAACTCTTTGTTGTTGCAGTCTTGAGGTATTCTGTTTTGTCTTTTTCATCTCACCTGCTGAGACATGGCATGCTAGAGGATTATGTTCATAACTCTTGGCTTTCTGCAAGCATTTTCAGAGTTTGTTTGATTCAGGAATAAGGCCACTAATAAAATGACTTCTATGCCACATGTTGAGTGCATAATGAATCTGTTTTGAATAATCAACAGTGTAATTAGCTCTTCATAAATGTGTGGATCTTTTCAAAGGCTGCACTTACACTCCTTTTTTTTGTTTGTCAGGAGGAAAGCCCTACCAATTATGAACATAAGAAGGACTGATTTGAATCTGAATCTTGTTATTTGTGAATCAAGTCTTGCTCATTGCTGCTTCTGCTAGCAAACACAAGAAGTGCTTTGATGGAGGAAAATTTGTAAGAGGCCCTTAGTTATTTCAGCATATTACCCAAATTTGCTAGTTAAACACAACATTGTTTCAGCTCCTCTTCTCCACATAAGGTGCCACTTAGTAGGAGCTATATTACCCTTGTTACTTAATGTTTGTGTTAGCTGGCAAAACTGCTGCAGAGGGCGCACAGCAGTACCTCCAATCTTTAGCTGACTCCTCTATGGAGGAGCACTAATTATCATTGTGGGGGGTTTTTGTTTTTTAGTCTTGCTTCATCTGGCAGAAATAGGGAGTTCTCTACTGCTTTTATTTCCTATTGTTTCATCCTACATGCAGAACTTTTTGGTATCGTCTGAAGGTATTTCTGAGAGCTTGGGATTTTCAGCTACTTAGAAAACATAGTACCAAAAAAAAAAAGAAAAACTTTTTTAAAAATTTGTTTTGAAGGGGCATCCTATGTGCTCACACAACTTGTTGATTTGTGTGGTGTAGCCACACTTCATTCATCTCAGCTGTTCACTTTTATCCCCAGTCCTTTACACTTTATATATTCTTGAATTTTTCCTTCAGTTCTTTTGAAGAAAACTTCAGAAGGAGATATTTAGCAGTTGAGAGAACTTGCTCCAGGCTTAGTTCTACAGTATTCATGTGCAGTGCAGCAATTATCAACCCCGAACTCAGGGACAGTTTCCCATTTCTGTCATAGGAGACTTTGTCCTTCTCAGTCTTGTGATGAAGATACTTGGCTATTTACAAGGAGTTTATATTCACAGCACTGAGTAATACCATTTTTTAAATTTTACAATCATGTTTCATGAAGGTCCATAGTAATTATTCTTTGATGCATGTTGGTGAATTCATTTCCAGTCTGTTAAGCAGTGCAAGAGTTCTGGTTCAGGGTGTCAGTTAAACTATTTGTGCTCTGTGACCTGCTGCAAAGAGAACTGGAAGTGCAATTCGGAATAAAAGGTTCTGGGAACCTGCAAGGTGAGAAACATTAGTGATGTATAAAGAAGATTGATGTTTCTAGTTTTTTTTTTTTCCACAGATGCCCAAAGGAAAGGGGAGAGTGGTTGTTGGAGGTCTATTGGTTGGGAAGGGTGTAGAGAAAGTGTATGTTTGCAAGTTGGTTGAGGTGCAGGAGTCCTCACAGCTAGGAGAATGCTGTTCATCAAATTGTTCCTCTGCTCTGAGATATGGGTGTGCAGGTGGACTTACCTGTGTCCTGTCACAAGGCTGTGAGTGCTGGGCAGGGCCAGGCATACACAAAGGGAGCAGTGTTGAGGCTCGTGAAAAAATTATTAGCAGCCTAACACAGGTTGTACACAGCATGGCAGTCATTGCACCTGACTGCAATACCCCACCTGCCAGCCAGCTGGAGTCTCAGAATCGTCTGTCCGGTGGTCCATCAACATAGCCGTTGTCCTGCTGCACGCAGACATTGAGCATGTGGAAGAAAATACTCTGGCTGTCAAAATGCACGATTCCATCCAGTGCTAAAAAATGGTAAGCAGCAACAGCCAAGGTTCAGTCTGCCAGGTGCACTCTGGCATTTGAACCTTCTGGTGTCCCTGGACTTTGGATTTCTGTAGCGTTGTCATCTTGAGCTTCACCAGTGAAACCGGGCCATGATTCTCTTACAGTGATTGATACTGATCTGCAGGATGAGAGAATTAACAGCCTTTACTACAGATGGCTTCCTAAAAGGTGTTTGAGGGTTGTCTGAGCAGTGTCCGAATGGTACACTTCAACAACCCCTCTGGACTGGGAGTCTACAAAGCCCTGCATAACCTTGATGATGTGGCTGCTGTAGACCACGTGGATTTAAGACTTGGAGGATGGCATCTGAGAGGGATACACATACTGAATTTCTTATTTTCCAACTGGTGATTCACTTACCAGCTGAGAGTTTGATCTCCACAGATCAATGGATTTGTTGAAGACTGTACTGCACTAGAGATAAAAGCCTCATAGTTATGTGAGCCATGTACCAATGGCAGGCTCTACTCCAAGTGTTGATCATTACTACTCATCTCTAAGTGTTGATCTTTGTTGTTCTCCCTGCATAAGAGTAGTTACGAAAACATGTAGGCTTGAGGCAGGCTGCACCACTTAACCAGACAGGCCAAGGATGACTCCTTGTTATTAACCCAGAAGACATCATCAACCTGACCATACAGCACTTTTCAAGTATGTTTATAAAGTGTTAAACGTAACTTTTATAAACACTGCAAATGAATACAGGGTTTTCACAATGTCATCTGGTTTAAAATGAATATAATGACCTGTTAGTATGCTGGACTGTGCAGTAACCTATAAAAACTGTACATTAACTCAGTTATAAATGTTAGCACATGAATCCAAAATGAGATCCAAGTATGATACGCAAGGCTCAGGAAGACACTGATTTCACTGCAAATCACATTATGAATGAAGAATCCATGTTGCAGAACTCAAGAAGATAGTGTGAGTCAGTGGCAGAGAAACAACTACTATCTTTATCTGTTTCTACTTGTCAAAACAAACAAACAAACAAAAAACAAACACAAACAAACAAAAAACACTTTTTTTCAGTATATTTTCATAACAATTTAATAAACACCAGCTGAGTGCTAGCAAACTGTCCAGATGTGTTTCTGATCCAAGAAATGACTGTCTTCAGGCTGACTGCTACAATATACTAGTTGTAGGTAAGTTCATTACTTAAAGTATTGTATGATAAACATCAAATATCATTGAAAATTGTTCTTGTCCACACATCAATATAGTTGTTTTTATTAGATATATTTTAAATCCTGATACACAAAATAAGTTCTTGATTTCAACTTGATTTTGTAAAATCTGATAGCTCTTAGCATTGTATGCAACATTATTTAAAGCAAAATAAAAGAAGAATTTGGGAGGAATTAGCTGTTTTATTTTAAATGAAGGGTTATCTTTCAGTAAATTAGTCTGAAACCTTGTCTAATAGGACTAAAGATTCCTTAGTTTAACAGGTTTTCTATCATGGCTCTGTGTAATCTAGTACCGTGAGTATATGTTATATGTCTGTCTCCAATAAATTCTGAATCCCTTGAATAACTACTGCCAATTGTGACTTGAGGGATGCTGTGAGTCTTAAAGGTGAAATTCCTACGTGTTTCACAAAGGTAGATCATAGAGGAAGGCTCCCAGAGGAATGTCAGACAGCAGTTTCACCCTGAACAACTATTTGTGCATATACATGGAGAGAGCAGGTTTGAATACGCACAAAATTTTACATAGAGTGAGGATGTGAGCTCCGTCATATGTATCAAAGCATGAAGCAGTAGTTGGTAGAAAACCTGGCTGTGACAGCTGAGACACAGAGCAGCCTGTCAAAAATCATCCTGTTAAATCTCTCCAGGAAACATTACAGAGAAAAATAAATACAACAGACAGAAAATAGTTTTGCTAAGGACTTGTTTTACCCGGCATTTGTGTACCTAGGGACAAAAAGTATTAGAAAGCCAACTTGTGAGTTCTTTATTTGCCTATTTTCATGGTCTCTCCCTCATCTTCTTTTTTCCTGTAAGCTCTGGTCTTTCTGTTGGGTTTGAAAGTGAGGGAAGCAAAAGAAATAGTTCCTTTTCCTTTTCCCTCCCCTATCTATGCACTGTTGTTTTCAATTGCTGGAGCAGAAAGTGGTGCAATTTTTATTTTTATTTTTTTTTTTTATTTTATTTTTTTTTCCCCTGGGGTGTATGTGTGTCTTCAAGCAGTAATTGCAAATATATATTTCATGGGGAGGAAAGGAGAGAAAAAAAAAAAAAAAAAAAAAAAGGAGGGAGAGGCTGTTAGCTTTAATATAAAAGTCATATATTCTTTAGCAGGAGATGTGCCTGTTCTTATAGACAGTTATCTTGCCTTCCTGTGTGCACTTTTGTAAATCTTTGGGGCAATAATGGCTTTGGAAAGGGGAAGGAGGAGCAAAGAATGCGAATCTTAACACAGCCTCGTGATGTCTTTGCAGCAAAGAGGAGTGGAGTGATGTTGCTAAATGGCACTTCTTTTGTAGTCAGCAGGGGTTTTACATACAACACCTAGTATCATCAGTGGATGGAAAGTACAGCAGTTATTATGAAGTATCTGAAGTGCGTACATCTAAGGAGTCTTAAGGGAGTCATTGAAAACAGATTGCAGGCAGATTGTGTTAAAATAGATTTTTGTAACCCCTTCAGCTGATGTGATGATTCTTTGTAACAATTAAGCCGCTTAGAGTACAATATTGGTGTCCTCCTGTCCTTCCAAGCTTCTGTGATATAGAAGGGACTCTTCAGCAGGGAAAGAAATTTCTCTTTGGAGGGGAAAATCCCTAATGGCAATTGTTTATAGAGTACCGATCCATGAAGTGGTTCACGTGCATGGATTCTAACCTGAAACTGCAGGAGTGTTCCTTGGAGAGGAGTTCGTAGCTCATCCACACACGGACGTTAATCAGTTAAGCCGGTGTGTGGGATGATCCTTTCAAAGTGGATTAAGCTTTGCAAGAGCAAGGTACTTGCATTCTGAATAAAACCTCTCCACAATTAGAGGTTGTGCAAAACATAGCAAAAACAATTTGAATTCCTTCCCTTTACAGAAGTGTGTTTAACCAAAATTTTTCCCCATCCTTCTCATCAGTGCTGATGGATTGGAAGATGATGATTTTGTAGAGTTGTTCAAGGGAGGATTTACTATTCATAAACTGTGACAGACAATAAGTGACAATGAAGGGAGGATTGAGCCAATGTGGGGGTCTCCGGGGAGCTCTGGGATCAGTTCTTCCACATGCAGACTGTACAGTTTTCTCCATCGTGTACCTTCACAGTGATGATGGACAACAGCACTTTTCCTATCTCTTGTTAGGTGTTTAAACATGATTTAGAATATGTAATGTGTAAATCGTACAGATACACTTTCCAAACAAACTGCTGCTTCTGTTCTTGATCAATAAAATAGAGATTATTTTGTGCAGTCCATTCTCCAGTGTCTTCTTTCACTTGGAAACAGACTGTGAAGTTAATTGTAACTAAAGGCTTTTCTCTCCCTTTTTCTCTCTTCTCAGCATTTCTGGCTGATTAGAGACAAAGAACCCATAAAATGGCTTTTTTTTTTTTTTTTTCTTCTTTTTTTTTTTTTTTTTAATAGGTATCTTTCCTGGCACTGTAATAAATAAGCAGCGTCCTAACTGAGAAGATGGGAACGAATTAACAAGTCCAAGTGCAAGCTGCTGCACCTGGGCTGGGGCAATCCTGGACATGAGCACTGACTGGGAGAAGACCTCACTGAGAGCAGCCCTGCAGAGAGAGACTTGGGGGTTCTGGTGGACAAAAAGCTCGACATGAGCCAGCAGTGTGCACTTGCAGCCCAGAGTGCCAATTGCATCCTGGGCTGCACCAACAGAGGGGTGGCCAGCAGGTGAGGGAGGGGATTGTCCCCCTCTGCTCTGCCCTCGTGAGGCCTCACTTAATGCTGTGCCCAGGTCCAGGGCCCCCAGCACGAGAAAGACGAGGGCCCAGAGGAGATCTACGAGGATATCAGTGGGCTGTAGTTATCTTGCATGTGAAGAAAGACAGAGAGCTCAGGATGTTCAGCCTGCAGGAAAGGCTCCAGGGAGATACCTAAGAGGAAATTCTTCATTCAAAACTCAGAGAGTGGTGAGGGATGGGAACAGGTTGCCCAGAGAAGCTGTGGCTGCCCCACCCCTGGAAGTGTTCAAGGCCAGGCTGGATGGGGCCTTGGGCAACCTGATCTGGTGGGAGGTGTCCCTGCCCATGGCAGGGGGGTTGGAGTTAGATGATCTTCCAGCCCAAGCCGTTCGATGATTCTGTGACAAGAGCATGCATGGCAGGAAGATTTCCTTAAAGAAGTGATTCAGATGAGATTTCTGGCCAGATTCTGCAAAGGCAGCATTACACTGCAATTTAATTCAGTTTCTTTTTCCAAGGGAGAGCACAGCAACAATGCAGATGTTAGCATGAAGAATGAGGCCTTTTTAGATAAGAAATATACAGCAGAGAACCATCTACCACAAGAGCAGTACTTGTTAAATAATGAATGAGGAAAAAATTGGTGTTACATAATTTGGAGGTGTTTTGTGTGGCTAGTCCACACAATTTACTAAAATCTGTGGGTGGTAGCTTTCCAAGGATATTGGGCCATATTGCACTTCTCTTTTCCAAGTTGCAAACAAGATGCCACCAACAATGTGCTGAGTGTATCTTAATCTACAAATGAGATGACAGATTTTAGCTCTGGTTTTGCTTCAAATTTGACAGACACTGCTTTTGAAATGAGAGTTGAGAAACTGTTACAGTTCTGGCTGTGGCTTTCATTGTTCATTGGCCTTAAAGATTTTTCACTTTATGAACTTCCATTTCCCTCTGAGCTCTGTAAACTTGGTGGTTCAGACCCATTTTTAACTTCTCACACAAAAGTGCCATAGCTTGGGGCTCTAATTACAGATGGATCTAGAAAGTGCTATTATAATCTGCCAAGCAGCAGTTCATTTAGATTGTATTTTGCATTCAGCCTTGGTTTGTTGGCTTGTGTTCGTTCCATACGTTACAGCTGAAAGATGCCTGAAGAAATGTACTTACTGGAGCCCATGTTCCTGTCAAACATTGCTTTGCTGGTTCTCTCTGTATTAGAAAGCTGTAGTAAAAAAGGGAGAAAGAGAACGTTGCTTCACTTTCATTAACTAATATAAAATAAAACAAAAGTTAACTATAATACAGAAAAGTGTGATGATTGAGTTTTCAGCTTAAGCAAGCAACAGCCACAAGGCACATTGTCAGGCCCTTTTTTATCAGGGTCCAAATTTTATGCATGAACATCATCAGCTTTATGGGTACCTGATCCGGATTTAATATTTAGCAACAGATAAATTCTTTTATTCGATAATGAGATATAGCCAGAAGTATAACTTAAAGCTGTACAGTTTTTCTAGCTTAGCACTGCATGGATTGTGAACGGGTGCGTACAAGTACAGCTGAGTTTCTCAAGTTTCTCATTTACAGCTAAAGCTTTATAATAAGTGAGCAGACCAACTCATTTAAGACTTGTAAATCAGCATACCCACCACTCAGTCTTACACATCCATTATGTATGTGTACAAAAGGCTCGGGATATGTTTTCCTGTTACTTCATTATTTTATGTAGCACAGGTTAAAATCCCTAGTCATGTACCAACAAATGTTCCTCAACAGCAGTTGGAAGACATAGGAATTGTTCAGTTTGCTCCTCAGTTTTTCACATACTGAGCTCTAGTGCCTTGCCATTGTAGGTTCTATTTCTCAGCCATGATGTTAGTACCAGTCCAAAGGCAGGAACAGGTACAGTGGTATGGTTACCAGTTATCCTAATTTTTGTGCCTGCAAGGTGTTGAACTTGGACCAGAATAACTCTGAAGATGGCAGAAGCACAGTGCAATCACTGAAAGCTGTAGACAAATATTTGAGCAACATACTGTACTGTAACACAAGAGCATGGAAAAGGAATCTGGGATCATTGCAGTCAGTGCCATACAGATACAGATTTGGGGCAGTTAACCCTACTAGTTTAAAGCTGCCAGATTTATGCATGTTCTGATCTTGTGAGTAAGAGGATCTGCAGGATCCTGGTCAGTTCTTTGTTGCCCTTGTATAACTGTTGAATTATCTCTTCCTTCCTGTTTGTTTTACTAGTCAAGCAGGTAAGGATCGTCAGCCCTAGCTTTATACTGTGATATTTAGTTCATAGATGAGGATTTCTAAATCAATTTTGTTTGAGGTAGATAAAAGTTCTAGCCAGTATCTCTCCTGGACTCCAGCTATCACTGCAGAAGAGCATGAGCCAATGATAGTTCCCATGTTATATTTACCAGCCTGCCGTGGAGGTCTTGCCTACCCCCAGATCATTTCAAATGGTGGCACTACGTGCTTACTTATAGCCAAATTGAATCAATGCATATGTGCCTGCTGCAGGATGAGCTGGTTCTGAATTTACTAGATTTCATTTACTGTACTGAATGATTTCCATGGACCATGCTGGATTAAGTGTGCATCCAACTCACATTTAGGCTTTACTTGGACTGTACAGTCACGCATACTGTTTTTGAGAACACAAGAACATTCAAAGAAAGGGCTAATTCTATCAGGTTTTCATTTAGCTAACCTTAAAAAACAAACAAACAAACAAACAAACAACAACAAAAAAAACTATTACCATGAACCCAATTTCTGCAGAAGTTCAGAGCTTCACCTTTAGTGAAGAGTACAGACCTTTTTGCTGAACACTGAGATACTTATCCCACATTCAGATGTCAATGAACTTAACTAGCATGATGTGGTTGAGAGATCTCCTCCCAAAACTGCAGATGATGGTGTCCCAACAAGACAGACCACTTTTACCTAAGTTTATTACTGGATGATGTTGCACCAGAGGGTACCTGGTTTCTGGAATTCTATCTTCTCAGAAGCTGGAGCAGAGTCAAATGCGTTTAACACAACTAGGCACATCAGCCAAGTTTACATCAGAGTAGATGACTGCATTGCCCTAGGAGATCAACTAGCTGCTCTGTTATGCCCAGCTTTGGGTTTTAAATCAACATGTAGCATCCAATTTCAATGGTAGCAAGGTTTCAGCTGTGCTTGCTCTGATCTCTTGTTTCAGGTGTTTTGTGAAGCTTACAATAACAAATGTGTTTAGATACTGTTATTGAAATGATGTTAAGTGAGGCATAAAATGTTAACTTTTATGATGTAGAATTAATCTGAAGCTAAAGATGAATTTGTACTGATTGCAGTTTTTGAATGTCTTGAAACTTTTATTGATTATTCCTCCTATTTTGTTTAATCCCTTAGAATCTAGTGTGACTGAGGGTGGGAAGGAGGCTACTTCTTGTTTTTTGTTTGGGGTTTTTGATCTAAATAAATTAGGAATGCTGTACTTGAAAGGAATTTGAAATTACTATGGTGAATTTCTGCTGGCACAATAAAGAAGAGACCTGATCCCAGTGCTCTGTGGATATCATGCAGCTGTTTGCCATTTCATATGTATGAACTTTTTATCCATTCTCATTGAAATCATATATACCTGGCATCAGGGATCCAAGAGGTTATTTTAACTGTTGCATCCATGTTGGCTTCTTATGACCTTTTAAATTTGTAAGTTAATCTAAGCAAGAATCATACTACATTTGCAAAGTGATTCTCATATGTCTGGAATCTCTGAGCACCCCTATAATAGAAACAGTTATGGAAGGAACTATTAGTACAAGCTCAAATGAAAAGGCACATGTAAATAACATGTCTGGGTGCTAATGGTTAATGTACTGTAAAATGAGAAGAGACCTTTCAAAGAAGATAGGAGAAACCCTCTGAGGAAGGTGTATACATTGTGCTAGAAATAATTCACCTCAAGCAATTTCATTTTGGTCAACCTGTATATATGGGGGCGATTGTTTTCTATATCAAAGTGAGAAGTGTATAAGCACCTGATGAAATCCTTTGTCATTCTGCTGCACTGTACCTGATACCTTATGGTGGAGAAGAAAAAATATATTCAAATATCTCTACACCCCTTACCACTATGTGAAGAAGAAATCCCTTGTCTAAAACTTCAGTCAGAAAAATATTACTGTCAAGATGATAGTAATATATTCCTGTGAATTTCTGACACTATGCCAAGAAGCTCATGCTGGGTCACAAAAACAAATAGCTAAGATTTGCCTATAGCAAAATACTTGTGTCTTTGTCCCTCACTGTGTTTCCAGTATTTCTTATCCTTTTGGAATGAAATCCTAAATTACTCCAAGTCCTACCTCACTCATAATGTGACATGCCTCTTCTGTCTCTGAACAGCTCTTTCTTATCATATCCCGTAGGGTTTTGTCTCACCTCTTTTACTCCTGCCATTCTCTACACCAGCACGTAGACCAGAATGTGAGTGTAGAAGGCAAAAAGCTATGCTGTAAGCATCTTGAAATGAAAATCACTCATAGGATCAATACATTGCTTCAATACCACATCTTTACACATTTCCACCCTTTTTATCCTTATTTATTTTTCCCTCCTTTCACTTTTATGTTTTCCTATTGGAAAATAACTGAAAGGGGGCAGAAATGCTAATGCAAAATCAATTCCTTTTTTTCAATTTTTGAGAAAGCAAAGCAAAAACTGAAGGAAGAATAGAAGGAAGCATTCAGAAGTGATTCTAATAATAATAATACCATAAGGAAAAATTGGCATTATACAGCCCCATCTGTTAAATGCTCAGTCAAGAAAGATGTCTCAGAGTTCAAATACATAGTTTCAGGAAAACATCTTTTCATGCTCAGTAGCAGTCAAAGAGCAATTGAAAGTTAGGAAATTTTTTAGAAAAGGAATAGAGAACGAACAGAAAACATTCTTGTGCTCACTGCTTATATGCATCTCTACACTGAATGCAAGCAAATCAAGTCAAGCAAAGGTCTACAAAAATAATTATGGGACTTGTCCATTTTTCTGACAGTCTAAGACAGGTGGGTTTGTTCAGTCTGGAGAAGAGCAGGTTCAGGGAATACATAATGTACATAAATATCTGATGGTAAGAGGGAGACAGACAAGAGTACACTCAGTAGTGCCCAGTGACAGAACAAGAGACAATAGGCACAAATGAAAACACAGGAAAATCAATCTGAACTCAAAACTTTATTTATTTATTTATTTATTAATGGGGACAGGTTGCCCATAGGAACTTTGAGGTTTTCATCAGTAAAGGTACCACTCTTGGCAATCTGCTTGAGCAGGAGGGTTGGACTAGGTGGTCTTAAGAGCCCTCTTCCATCCTCACTGATTTTGTTAAAATCGTAAGTAATACATAAAAAAAGTGAACCAGAAAGAGATTGTTTGTTCTCTTAATGAACAGATGGTATCAGAAGGAAATTAGCAAGAGAAAGGTTTGAAACAAATAAAAGTGCTTTTTACACAGTGCATAATTGAACTGTGGAACTCGTTATCATAGTGTTTTGTGGATGCTAAATAGCAATTAGATAAATGCACAGAAGAAACATTCATCAAGGTCAGTTAAACACAATGTTATATACAGTTCTTGAATTTCCTGAACCTACAAATTATTGGAAACTGAGAGACTGCAACAGAAGTTTATTAACATATTGCTACCCTTCTCCTTGTTCTTCTTCTGGCTTTTGTCACTGGTCAGTGGTGGAGCTGACCTTGCTCATATGACCTTGGTCATATGTTTAGAAGTATAATACATGTGCACCTTGTGATGCCTTGTCTAGCTTAGGAAAGGAAAATATGCCTTGAGCAGAGACAAGATGTTTGCATAGATGCAGATTTGAGCAAGAAAGTTCCATTCTCATGTCTTCTTTTGATTAGTACTCTGTTTTAAAATGTTTAAAATTGAAATTAAATGTATAAAACAGAAAATTCCATACCAAAAAAACTTACAGAATTACAAGTGAGAATGTAGCATGCTTTTCAGAGACTTGATATACTTCTGACTTATATAAATATAAATAAAATGACAGAGTCAAATGGGACTTAGGAAATCTCTCTCTTTTTTTTTTTTTTTTTTCAAAACATCTGTTTACTAGGAGATAGAAGAGTTTCTCATAAAGAAAAAATAAAATAAAATATTTTTTTAAAAAATAAGAATATTTAGGAACATCTGGAATATATGATGAAGGAAGAGTTTATCACTAATTCTTAGGCAAAATAGTGAAGAACACAAGACAGAAAACTGACAATCTCCATAATGGACTAAAATAAAAGAGACAGCTCTGGGAGTTAGGTTTGGTTATGTTAAATAAAGCAAATCAAAATGCAGCTATGGTCTTATAGTGCGGGAAAGGAGAAGTCTGGATGGATAAGAAAGTTTTCTTATTTCCTTGTGGCTGAAGACCTGCATATTGAAACTGAGAAGAAAACAAGTGAAAGAGGCAGGATGTTGTGCAAAGAATCTGTACAAGGTTGAAAATGTTGAAAAATTAGACAGCATGGGGATTAATTGAAGTCTGGGCAAGAAAGTTCTCTCTTGAAGATGAGAGCAACTGAAACTGCCTTTGAACTGGTGTCAGTGGGACACTGTGATTAAATACATCTTGTTTTTAAAGCACTGCTGTCCCTGTGGAGCAGTGATTAGGAACCGAGATCAATTATATGTCCGTATTGGTTTTAGACTGTTTTTTTTCCTCCTGTTGCCTGCATTGCAAGTTATTGGAATGAGATGGTAAAAAGGAGGAACTCTATGTTAGTTACTTGCCTGGAAAAAATGAGTTTTGTTTGAGTAGAAAGATCCCATGGAATATAGCATCTGCTTCTTCCTCTGAGTGTGTTCAGCCCCCCCCCTCAACACACGTCTGCCCTGGATGGCTACTGACCTGCTGTGCCTGGCAACTGAGCCTGCTGCTTTCTTCAGCTGCCATGAGCTTCATCTGAGAGCTGAACACAGCTGTAAGTGGCTAAATCCCTTCATCAATAGTCTGATTGCTTTGATAATATTTTTCCATCATGTGTGATGACAGAACACTTAAAGCATTGGACAAAAAAGAAATATGAGGGAACAGTGCGGGAAGAAGAAGAAGAAAAAAATCTTCATTTAAATAGTAAGATCTTTACAGGAAAAAAAAAAAAAA
This sequence comes from Oxyura jamaicensis, assembly GCF_011077185.1. Classification (NCBI taxonomy): domain Eukaryota; kingdom Metazoa; phylum Chordata; class Aves; order Anseriformes; family Anatidae; genus Oxyura; species Oxyura jamaicensis. The sequence goes on along the minus strand of NC_048926.1, from coordinate 5,443,150 downwards.
AAAAAAAAAAAAAAAAAAAAAAAAAGAGTCCTTGAAATGTTTTTTAATGAAAATTTTTAATGTCCTTGGTGCTGACACCACCCTCCGAGTCATGCAGGACCAAGTCATGCAGGACTTTGACACGTCTCTCAATTGCAGTCTTTGACCTTAAAGTTTGTGCCTCAGGATAATATTCTGCCTGCTTTGCTAGGTTTAAAGAAGACTGAAACCTAAATTAGGAATCAGAGAGCAGGTGCTCTCAGTTCATGGCAGGTTCAAAGAGATGGCTTTACTCTGAGAAAGTGTAATGTCCTTCAGGAAACTGAGACATCACATGGGGTTACACCAGCCATATCACATCAGTTGCCTGCTACTTATAAAACTTTTCCAGAAAAAAGAGGGCCAAAGTCAGGGATCTTTTTGGGTGCCAGGCTACAAATCGGGGACTGAAGCCCTTTTCCAGAGTATTTACTCCAGCATTACTCCAGGGTCTAGAGCAAGGAGATGGCAAGGACCCTGCTGTGTGCCCCAATCCAATGAGCTGTTGGACTCCTCATTTATTAGCGCTCCCAAAACATCTAGTTTTGGTGATTGGTTAATATTAATTGGCTTTAAAGTAAAATCCTTCCTGTCCCTGATTATTCAAATACTCTGCTGAAAAATGAAGTGAGAAAAGAGGAAAATCAGAACCTGTTTCCATATCCATTACTTGTAGCCTATTGTCTGCTAATTACTAATTGTGCCTGAATTCACATTACAGAAAGACACTGTGAACATTGACTGGTGGAAGATGTTACAGATAGCATTCTTGAAGACAAAGAGCTCTGAAAAACTAATTTTAGTCCATAAGACAGTCTAGCCTATACACCAGTGAGGTAATGACTCTCAGTGGACATTTTGATTGGACATTTTTCTAAAACTAAGCATATACTGATTTTGTTCTCTAATTATTCCCTTCTTCCACTTGCTATAAAAGCAGACATGGCTATGCTGACAAATGGGATCATGTGCATTAGGGTTTTCTCCCATTTCCCAAAGCAGTAAAATCTACAGAGGTATTTGTACATATATATTTAGTTCAATTCAGTTTACAGAGCAGTTTTTTTCGACTGGTGGAGCTGTGTTGATCAGCAGATTAACTATAGTATATGGGAATACTATTAGCTACAGAAAAAATCCAGTGTAAAATAGCTGTAGATGAGTCTGCTCTGAAAGGAAGAGTTTCCCCCTGAAGGTCTGTAGAGCTGATTCTGGGATTCCACTGTAAGTCGGGTGTCGTTGCCTTTAAGTATGTAAAAAGAGATCCCTGTCAAAAGGAAATTACTGCCTACAGGTCACCTGGTCAGAGAGACATGAAAAATGATGTGCTGCTTTGAGGGGGAATGATTTAATGGCTCAGCACCAGGAGCAAATAAAAAGCTCTTTAATTGTTTCTTCCTAAAGGATGGGGAAAGCTCACCTGTGCTGCAGCTTGGGATGCATATTTCAAATCTTACTCATAGTAAGTTCCACATCACATCAGCATAAATCCAGTCTAGGAAAGCCTTTTCTTGCCATTTTTCTTTCCAAAGAGTCATTCTGTAGTCCCAAAATAATGCATCGTAGCCACTTGTTCTTTGACCAGTGGAAGCACTGAAGAGCTGAAGAGATCAGTAAGTTATGGATTAGACTTTTAGCTGAATTTTGGGGGGCTTGCTAAAGTACAAACAGTGACAGTAGGATTTTTTTTTTTTTTTTTCCCTAAAGCTAGGGATTTCATAAAAATGTCTGATGCAGCTTCAATTTTAATGATTTTGGCTTTCAGACTACAGCCATTTTAATCAGCAGATAAATTAATAAATTCTCCTGTCTTGATTAAATATTCATTACCATGAAACCCATAACGTTTTTGAGACCTCACTGGTTCACCACATATAGTTGAAATTGGCTAACAACTTCAGAAGTTATACTAGGAAGAATGGACGTGTAGATGAAAAGTGCTAAGATAAGCCTCCTAGCTGCAGCATAATATCACTAAAATGCTGTTCTTAACTTTGATATCTGTCAAATAAAACTAAATTAGCCACCTTTTCCCCTACCAATCTGCAAAATAAGGTGTAACAGGAGCTTGGATTTTATAAAAGTCTAAAGTATGAGCCCAACTTGGTGACTTGTTGAAAAATATTATTTCATTTTGGATCTTGGAAGCAAGCCTTCATCTTTGTAAGAAATCTTTGTCCCTCTTTTCTCCTCATCTGCACTGAACAATCTGTTTTGTTACACCTTTTATTGTAAATAGTGTTAAATCTACATTCATCAATATTATCTATGCAGTTTCAGCTTTTGAGGATGCCCTTTTGACCGCTCTTCGAAGTCCTGAAGAGCAGGGGGGCAAATTTAGCCAGGAGCTAATAGATGTAAATTTTCTGTGCTACCTCTGAATGTCCTGGCCTGCAATTTATTGCAAACAACTTGAGCAGTCTGAGCCTAATGAAGGTTTTAAAATCCTGCTACGCGGCTTGAGGAGATCATCAAGTTTATAGTCAGCCCAAGCAAAGCAAAGAGCTGCACTTTGCTGGGATTAGAGCAGAGTTCAATCAAGGTGCAACTGTTATAGCTCCTCTACCCAGCTTTGCAATTCTGGCTCTAAGCATTCCAATAAATTCCTCTTTCCAAAGCCTTGGAAGTCTGTCATTTCACCTCTCTCACAGCAGAGCCATTTTTTCCAAGATTCAACATCTGCAGAAGAGCTGAGTGGCTGTATGTGAGATGAGGAGGCAGAGAGTGATCTCTCTGGCTACAGCAGGGATGCAGCTAAGGGAACAATAATCTCTTTCTTGCCAAGAAACGATGGAAAAGCTCCATAACGGAGCAGACGTTCCCTGAACTGTACAGATGTCACATTAATGCTGTACCCCGGTGTCCAGAGGCACCTAATTGAGGCAATTGATCCCAGGATTGGTACAGTGCAGATGTCAGGCCTGCATGGAGAACCCAGGTGTTCTGTGGGACATAATTAGGTTGGGGAGTGATGGTGAGATTTTGACAGGGGAGGCAGGAGGCTTGGGAGGGAGAAAAAGCTAAAGAAAGGAATAATTAAATTAAGGAGTTTAATATGGCAATGAGGGGGCATACTGCTGAATAATAAAAAAAAAAAAAAATCAGTGTGTGGCTCGGTACAGAGGTGTGGGGCCATCAGTAGGATGTGATGAATGTCCCACCATGACGTGCAGGGAGGGCTCTTCCTTATTCTTGGTGCTTGGTGGCAATACAGGCTGGCAGCATTTGCAGGTGACTATGTTACAGTAGAGCCTGTGTGTGTGTGTAAGGCAGTCTGAGGGCTGCCCTGATGTGCAACAGGAGTACAGACCTTTGTCAGTGTTGGGTGTGGAGGCTTGGACACACCGGGAGTTGGGCTTTTCCCACCTCTGGGGCCCACTTAAGGACCCATGGCGTGGTGGGGCACAGTCTGCAGCTTTTTTTTTTTTTTTTTTTTTTTTTTTTTTCCCAAAAAGGGAGACCAAATCCCTAGTTTAGATAACACTTCACAATGTTAGACTTGCCAGCTTCAGGTGAGATGCATCCTGACACAGGGTAGGACCTGCTTCTAATCCTAATCCAGCAGCAAACCAAAAGCATTGCTGCAGCAGGGTGCTGTTGCTGTAGGAAGATGTAGCATCTTCCTGCAATGCTTGTTTGCAGTCCATGCAGTCACCCATTATCATTTTCAGCTGTTTGCAGGCTGACTGCTCCTTTTGTGCATATTGCTATTTTACTGCTTGGTTTCACTGACACAATATAACAATGATGTGAAAATGATGTAAATCCTGAGTTTCCATGAAATTGGGTTTGTTTTGCCACAACCTGTCTGCATTACTGACCGTCAAAACTGTAGGCAGGGAGATAGATTACATCAAGAACTATGAACTTACAGTTTTGTCAAACCAGCTCTGGTGTTTAGTATTTTCCAGGCAAACTGATGAAAACACATGTTGAATCCTACTAATATCTTAGAGGCAGAGAGTAAGCTCTAAAGTAATCAAGTACAAACTATTCTGTAATGCCTTAGCAAAAGCTAATGAAGCACTTTAGACCTCCATGTGGTGACTCTTGTATAGCTCTTTGTCTTTGCCTGGGGAGGATTTTTTTTTTTTTTCTCTGAACAATAGTTTGTGATGAAAGAAATAGGTCTGTAGAGGGTGTGATGGGACCCAGTGTTTGAGCTGGACTTGTAAGTGATTTCTGACATTGGATGTTAAGAAATACAGTCAGATTTCCATTCATTTGTGGGTGGTGGAATGCCTGCAGTCCTCTGAAGTGCTCTGGGCTCAGTATTTTTAGTTTCATAAAAGACCCTGGTGAAGGTGTGTTTGATGATGTTTTATACAAAAGTGGTCTTTAAAAGGTAGGATTTCTAACCTGACTTCTACTTCTGTGTTAGTCAGGGAGACAAAAAATTATTTCTGCTGTTTCCGGTGTGTAATAAATTTAGAGTTTATCTAACTCATGGTAATTTTCATGACACAGTGTCTTGGGTCTTTAGATGACTCCTTGGACTTCCATTTTTCTTATATAATTTCCTCTTAGCCTCATTTAGAGTCTGTAAAGTCAAAATTAGGTTAGTGACTTAGTTTAAAAAAATCATTTATGTACATTAAGTCGGGTAAAAAAAATCACAGAACACTTTGGCATTGAGCAAGGTCCCAGCTGCAGTGTAATCACATTGAACTGAATCCATCCTAAAGTTTGTTCTCCCCAGGCAGAATGGGCATACCATTTGACTGAATGGCTCCTCGGGGAGTGCTTACATGCTACATTTTCTTTGGCAGGGAAACCAACTTGCAAAGTTCCCCGCTGTCCCTTCAGCTGTGTTGATACAGCTGTGAGGCGCTGCAGCATAAAGCAGGTCTCTGAAATTATCTGGGTCAAAACAAGCAATGCAACCTTTTTTCCTCTGAATTATTTTATCATTTTTGGACATTCTGTTTTGCAGAGCAGCACCAGAAACTGTTGTGCTGGTACAGCAGAATGCAGGGAGGTGTGAGGGCAAGGAATGAAAGGATGAGAGGGAAGGGAAAAGGATGAGGGCAATGGGAAAGTCTTTAGAGAAGAAAACTAAATAAATGTGTGTGGCATCATTCTTGCTTGTTGTGCTGTTTTCCTTCTTGACTGGCAAGGGTTTGAGCTGGGTGAATTGGTAACAATTCACTTTAAAAGGGGGAAAAAAAAAAAATGACCCCAAGTTAGAAGAAAAGGACCAGCATGGGAAAGCTATATATTGTTATGCATTTTCCTGGCACATATGATGGATTCCTTTTTAATACCCCTAGCACTTTGTAATTTGAACTGCTGCCCGCTATTTATTTAAGTTTAATCTATGTCATTTCTCTCTGTTATTTTTTTATCTTCCTTCCCACTGCCCCTCAAGTTTTGTATTTCTAGTCAGACTCCTATATTAGGAAGTCTTTTCAGGGTTTGGGGACTGGGCTTGTGGGGAGAAAAAAGCTCAGTAAATTATATATGCAATTTGTAACTGTCAGAGTGCAAAATACACAGTACTTTAAAAATAAAGCAAATGTTTGAATTTACATTCCATACTGGGAACTTATATTTTAAACTGAAACTAAATCCTTTATCTGAAATGTCAGGGTTATAGATGGTGCCTTTATATATATATATAAAGATTTGCATAATTTTTATCAAAATGATGCACTTAGCTGATTTTACATTCCAGCCTTTTATTTAGGAAGGGGGAAAAGATAATATTTCAGAAGAATATGAAAAATGCCTCACTTTTATTCAGGCCAGTCCATCAATCTGTCTTGCACTGGTTCACTTTGGACAGGGGAGCCTTTTTTGGTGTTTGTTCAGGACACATTCAGGAAGGTTTCTGTGTCTGGTCTTGGTTTTCAGACCCCATCCCTAAAGTGTCACACCTCCCGTGCTCTTTTTGCATCAGAAGTCCTACACATGATGGTGAATGCCTTGATCAATACTGAAGACTAATTTAGGAATCTCCATTTGGAGCAGTGAAGGTGTTTTTTGATTGTTTGTTTGTTTTTGTTGTTTTGTTTTGTTTTGTTGTGCCTTGTTGTGCTTTGTTTTGTTTTTGTTTGTTTTCTCATGGGCTTTGTTTTCTTTTGAAGCCCTATATTGAGTTCAGGGTTGCATCAACTTCAGGTCCCCTTGTGATCAGCTGAAACCTCCCAGTCACTGCGTGCTGTGGGACCTTGCTCCACGGATGGTGCAAACTGACTGCGGCTCTCGGGGAGTCTGAGTTCATCGCTGCCTAACTCAGCCCATCAGAGCTGGCTTCCCCTGTCCCAGTGCTGGTTAGCTGTGTGACAACCCAGCTCAGGAAGCAAGCCAACAAAAACCTGATCCATCTCTTTTATAGCATTGGATTTCTTCTGGCTGAACTCCCTGAACTGATTCACTCAGCAAGCTCAGGAACAGGAGGGCTGGTGCAGGTGGGGCAGGGCGCCTGTCTGTGACAGCCTCATTAGAGCTCATCCTGCCATGGAGCAACGCCTTTGAACTGTCTAATGGTTGTTGACAGAATATTTTAGCACTGAAACTGTTTGTTTCAGTCCCTGGTGCTTGGTGTGTGGCAGGTAGTGTAACCATCTTAACCAGGGAAATGAAATTAATGAGTATTCCATCCAGTGCACTAACGCGTAATAGAACTGGATAGCAGGAAGTTTAAGTCAAATAAATTCAAATGGAAAAGAATGAATTCTGTCAAGGTGTTTAAGCACACTGTGAGCTTACCAGAGAAGGTGGTAAATTCACAGTGGAGTGTTTATGCCAGGACTGGATGTCTTACTTAATGATAAGCTATAGTTCGGTCACCAGCAAGTTATTGGGCTTGATAGTGTTCAGTTAGGAAGAAAGAAAGAATAATTCCCTCCACCGTGGTGGGTAAAATTCTGTGGCCTGTGTCAAACAGAAGGTCATGCTTGCAGAGGGCTATGATCAATTCTCTTTTGAGATTTATGAATCTCTGCTGGTGGGTGTTTTAGAGGTTGCCATTTGCTATATGTTTTACTGAATATGCGAAAGGAAGTCCCAGACCTCACACACATGAAATTGGTCACAGAAGTACTCAGCTCTCTGAATTACCTAGCCTTTGAACACACGAACACACCCCCCTCAGAACAAACAGTAACTAACTGCAGTATTGTCTGGGCACTCACAGGTTGCCAAAGCCCTAAAATTTGTGTTGTGTCTATGGGTTATATATCCCATTGCCAAGAGGATAATGGAAATTTGAAATGCAAAATCTTTCACATTTGGCTCCTTTGGCCCCTGTGACTTGAATGGACCCCACAGCCTCACTATTAGGGAGCCTGGGTTCCCATCTGGAAGTTGGACACAAAAAGTTGTGTCCAACTCCTATGAACAGAGCAGATGGGATCCCACAGTAGTCTGTTAGAAATGTCAGATGACATCCATTCTTTCTGATGAAGGTCTAGCTCTGTGCCCCATGGGGAAGGAGGAGGAAACAAACAAACAAAAAGCAAAAGAAAACCAATCAGTCATGATCCCCATTATAATTAATTTTATAAAATTAATTATAAATGTTATATAATTTAAATAATTATAATTTTATAAAATTAACTGTAAAATAAATATTAAAATTTAAAATTATTTAAAATGATTTAAAATAAAATTAACTTTAATTTTATAAAATTAACCTCTGCTGCTTCCTCTCTTCATTGAAGTCTATACTCTTCGTGAAGTATCTCCAGAAGTTCAATAAAAAGCTAGAATCAGGGTTCAGAAATTCTTATATCTGCTAGGTTGATCTGTTGCAATTGTCCCCAGGCTTCACTGGTCCATGGAAAGTAATATTAACCCAGTGGCATGCTGCAGCCTCAATAGTGTATTCCTGTTTTTTTCTCTTTGGCCATTAGAGCTTCCAAAGAACTTTAGTAAATTTAGAGGGTCTTGTAGATACTGTGTTTTCCACAGAAGTGTGATGGAAGTGTTACAGGCTCCCATGCCCTTTGGTTATAAAGCCCTGCCAGCTGGATTCAGCTTATTCAAGTAAGAATCTTTGATTTATTTTTTTGAAGATGAAAATCTCTCTCTCTGTTACAGAGAGTTTACATCTCTATCTGAGAGAGCTGAAAGTTGTAAATCACAACTTAAGATTTTTTTCTTCATTTTTTAATATTGATTTCTTAAACACAATCTCAGTTTTTGGGGTGGGGAAGGGCAGACTGGTATTGTTATCCTGTCTCTCTCAGAAACCAATACCTCCTACATATACCTCCTATTTATTGCTGCTCTGCAGAAAAGTGAGTTTTACTACTTGTTGAGATTATGTGAATCCAAGGCAATGGAAATTACAATGTGTTATGTGCAGCCTCTGGGCATAGGGCTGCAATTCTAATGTGGGCAAAATCCCCCACTGCTGTTTCTTCCTAAGAAGCAAACATCTCATCCATTTTCCTTGTTTCCTCTCTTTGATGTTCTTACTGAAATTAATCATTTGACAGCAGCAAAGGCTTGCTACTGGCCTCCTGTGACTTAGCTATCTATCATGGATTTTATTTAATATAATAGTACAAAGCCTTCTTGCATTCAAATCTGTTTTGATGTTTGTTTGGGAAGTTCATGAGTTATTATCTGTTTTCCCCCACTGATTCAAGCCACGTAGAGCTTAGGAATTGCTGTTTGTCATTCCATAGCTACAGTAGCCATCTGTAGCGCTTGTGGTATTAAACTAAGCTCATTCTGCTCCTTAAGCACAGGTTGCCACCTTCTTATCTCCCCCTGGAGTAAAGGGGAATCTCTTTACAGCTTAGCGCAGAGCCTGTGAGATGCACCAAGGCCACAGCAAACCCATATGGCAGCACATATTTGGGGCCAGGGATGGCTCTATTATTTGCATGTTTTTTAGGCTGGGATCTCTCTAAAACAAGAACAGACTTGAAACAAGCCTGAGAGTGAAACTTTCCACTGATAGGGCTGTATTAGAGGGAGATGGGCAAGGAACTGAGGTGCACTTTAAGAGTCTTAAAAGCTGTGCATTTTGCCACAGACAGTCATTCAATGCAGAAACAGGCATGTAGTCTTGAAATATATGTGAAGCAGGAGCATATAGAGCCCATTTGACTGGCTTGGACAAGATACGCACCATAGCTAGGTGAGATGAGCTGCAACCTGTGTGATCTACCTAAATTCACATAGTAATGTATGTTGTGTTGGAGAAATCTGAAGTTCCTTTCCAGTACCTTACCAATAAATGCTTTCTCTCCTCTCTGTTTTCTGTAGGGTTTTAAACTGCTCTGATAACTGAACTAGTGAACAGTAAGTCAAGACCATCTGGGGATGTGTCTCAAAATTGTGCTACAGCTCCACAAGAAATCACTGCAGCCAATCACTGCAGCCACTGTCAAGCATGTATATATATATATTATATATTTACAGGAATACAGCAAAGGGCCGTGTTGCTACTAGAGACAAGCCCAGAACAAAACGCCAAACCAGTGCTCTAATTTCAGATTACAGTCTGGGTTTGTCAGTTGAGACTCCCATCTCAAGACCGTAATCTGTCTGATACACCCAATAACATCCTTGTGCAAAGAAATATGTTTCCTGTCCTTAGCAACTGGCTTTCAAAGTGTGTTGCTAACTGATGAAATCTTTCAAGCATTAATCCTGTAGCGTTCAGAAAAAAATTATACATTCTCCTATTATTATGAAAGTGTTTTAATTGACTATTAAAAAAGTTAAAATGGATCATTAGCAGAATCATTCCATCCCCCACGGAGTTCAAGAACTGCCTGGAAAAGGCACTACGATATATGATTTAGTAGGGCTGAGCTTTTGTGGGCTGAGCTTTTCACTAGTTTGAGTGTACTAGCAGAAAATTTGTCACGCTGAGCTTGACTTGGTGGGTCTTCAGGAGAATCCCAGAATCACCTAGGTTGGAAGACACCTCCAAGATCACCAA
>NC_048926.1:5429304-5433218 GCF_011077185.1 Oxyura jamaicensis | reverse complement strand
GGTGGCCAAATTTGGGCACCTGTCTTGCTGAGGAAACCATGGCCTCATTTGATCTATGATGTGAATGGTTGTAGTGGTACCTAGCTTTGGGAACTAACAAGCTTTCCAATAACAATCCAGTGCTTTCCTTTCTAGTAGGTGAAACTGTTGGGGCATTTCCAATTTTCTTGTTCTCTGAGTATATTTTGTTAACCACTTCAGTCTTTTTCTGCTTCTGGAGGCCGTATACTTTTAGAAAGAAACATCCCATGCCAATGGCTAAGAACCCCTTTGGTAAAGAAGTTCTTCCTAATATCCAGCCTAAAGCTCCCCTGGTGATACTTTAGCCCATTACCCCCTCACCACTCTCCAAAGATAAGCAGTCACACAACCCCTGAGAATTGGCAGCAGAGTTTTTTATTGCTGGTAATTGTCTTGCAGGTAAGCCTGAGGGATTTCTGTGGTGTTTGGTAGCTAATGCTTGGGATGGAGACTGAGCAATGAGTAGGGCGCTCGCCAGGTACTCCTGTGATGCTGTTCGTGCTGTTGGATGGCAGAGCACAAAGACATGTCACAGTAGTCCCAGCTGTGTTATGGCGGATGTGGATCCACTTCCATCTGTTCTTCCACATCTGGTGGATCCAGCTCCATGGGCTCCACAGTGGTGGGATGCCTTCCATGTTCTCAAGCCAGGGTGTCAAACCAGGGGGCTGTCCAGTCTTTCAATGCGGTCCCATGCCACTGTCGGCTTGATTTTCATGCGTGGGTCTAATGTTGTCGCCTAGCTTATGGGCATTACTGGGTCCCTCACTGTGCTCTGGACCATGGCCACGCCTCTGCCCCCTGCAGCTCTCTGCCTGATGCTCCTGCCTTTGCCCCACATCACCGTTGCTCCTATGGCAAGCCCCAGGCCCCCTGTCGCTGGGTGTTTGAAGGGCCGGCCTGTTCACCACATGGAGCTGGGCTTGTTCAGCCTGGAGAAAAGGAGGCTCAGGGGTGACCTTATCGCTCTCTACAGGTACCTGAAGGGAGGCTGTAGCAAAGTGGGGGTTGGTCTGTTCTCCCACGTGCCTGGTGACAGGACGAGGGGGAATGGGCTTAAGTTGCGCCAGGGGAGTTTTAGGTTGGATGTTAGGAAGAACTTCTTTACTGAAAGGGTTGTTAGACACTGGAACGGGCTGCCCAGGGAAGTGGTGGAGTCACCATCCCTGGAGGTCTTTAAAAGACGTTTAGCTGTAGAGCTTAGGGATATGGTTTAGTGGGGACTGTTAGTGTTAGGTCAGAGGTTGGACTTGATGATCTTGAGGTCTCTTCCAACCTAGAAAATTCTGTGATTCTGTGATTCTGTGATTTTTGCAGTGTCAATGGTACCGCCTGTATGTGTCTGTGGGCTGGGTGCCAGAGGCCCTTGGGCACTGGTGTCTCTTGTGCTACCGGCGCTATCCCTCCACCCATGACACATCTCCTGGTCAGGTGCACTCCTTCTCAGTGCTTCACCATACTGCATGGCTGTCCTTGCACACTAAGGGGCCTGCTGCTCGCCTTGCTCTTCTAGTCTTCTTGCCGCAGAAGCTGGCAGTCAGAGGGCCTAGTTACTCAGTGAATGGTGGGCCAGCTGCGGGGGGGCTGTTTTATAGGGCCCGCAGCAAAGACAGGGCAGTGGTGACCATTGTGACCTCAGCAAGCCTCTGAGATGGAATGGCTCACATGGGGCCAAAGGTGGTTGTGTTGGCAGAGGCCTGAAAGATGCCCTCACGTGGACAAGGAGGAGGGTTGGGGGGTCTGAGGGCCCCTTTTCTGGGGCTGGCTCCCCCAGGCCATTTGGCTTTCCAGAGAGAAAGGCTGCTCCTCATGTTCAGATGGAGCTTCCTGTGTTTCAGTTTGTGACCATTGCCTCTTGTCCAGGCACCACTGAAAAGAGTCTGGCCCTATCTTCTTGACACTCTTCCTTAAGATACTTGTGTACATTACCAAGATCCCCTCTTCTCCAGGCTAAACTGGCCCAGCTCTCTCAGCCTTTCCTCATAAGAGAAATGCTCCAGTCCTTGAACCATCTTTGTAGTCCTCCACCGGACCATCTCAGCTTTGATTCAAACCCACTGTGTCCTTCTGGTTAGATAATTTAGGTTTAGCAAATGGAGACAGCTAAGTCAGAGTGCAGTCATCTTGTAGTCAGACAGGTCCCTTCAGGGGAAGAGTGGGGTCACTAACACTGTGCTTTTGGACCTCTTCTCTTTTCTGTTAACACCATAAGTAATCTGAGCTGAGCTAGAGAATAGAGAAAGCACTCCAAATGTTGAATCATATATAGAACATATGATGATATAAAAAATTTTTGTGCACATTATGAGATGAAAAGCTGTTAGAATTAGCCATTAATTTCTGCTCCTGAATTTTTATGTTAGAGAAAAAATGCAGATTAAATTAGGAATAGCTAAAAATTAGCTATTAAAAGAAAGCTGAATTTGAAATAATATATTGATCTCATTGGTGTATATTTATTTATTTATTTTTTCATCAGAGATCTGGTGTCTGCTGTATTGCCTGAAATATTGACATCATGCCTGTCTATCAAAGGCCTTCATTGTGCTGGGACATTATCTGTGCTACAGCTGGTGTGGCAGACAGAGACAGGTAAATTGATTCTTTAGTATTCTTCCATGACACAAAACCTTAAAAGTTAACATGTTTTGACTAAAGCACTAGACCAGGTGGAATATCCAGAATACTTAAGTTGATGTGCCTGTTGACTCCAAAGGCAGAGCAAACAAAAATAATCCTTAGGAAATCTAACATTTTATGTAAATATGGTTCTCCTGTGCTTTCTTATTGCCAATGGCAGAAACATTAATAAACACAAAAATGTTGCTGTTTTAGGGAGTGGATTCTTCTGTGTAGGAAAGCGGCTGTTATCCCAAAGCCACAATTACATATGGCTAAATCATCAATTCTCTTTCAAGTCCTTAGGGAAATTCTATGTTATGCTGCAAAACCAGAGGCTGGTAATTAAGAACAACTACAGCAATGTGTTAATAGTGCTGAGAGTTGGGGAGGGACTGTTAAAATCACCCAACAGGAGCTATTTTTTTCAGTCTAAGTCAAGACTCCTTTATTGTCTGTTGGATTTCTCTCAGGAAAAACTGCCAAGAGACTGGCAGAGCCACATACGTAGATATTTGCTTCCTTTACCTGCTAGGTCAACACCATGTTGGCACATGGTGGGGTCTTACTGAAAGGAAAATATCTCTTTGTTAAATTCAACAAAAGCCAAAGACTATCATACAGTAATTTCATCTGCTATCAACCTCATAATTTGATTTCATTATGTATTGTATTAATGTAGTGATTTGATCATTCTGAGTCTATTGATTTACTGATTTAATTTTAATTGTGACCTCAATTTGACCACTGCATTGTTCAATCTTTAATTATCCTAGTAAAAATGTAGTATATTACCTCACTAATAGGCGCTTTTAAGTGAACATTTGCTTGCTCATCCTTTTAAATAAATCCATTAAATGTATACAGAACTGTTTTATTCTCTCTGCCTGCAAAGTGGGTCACACATTTTGAAGATACAATTAACCTCAAGTGAGAAATTTGCAAACCACTAAGTTATTGTACTGAAAAGTAAAACCAAGGTCTTTTCACCTTTTAATGTAAGACACTATAAAGCCTTCAGTTTCTTGCTGGAGAGAGGATTCCAGAGTAGAGATGAAAAGATAGGATGAAATGAACAGAAATGCTGATTTTTTCTGATTTTTTTTTTTTTTTTTCCCCTCTGTTTTCCATTAGGATATCACTAAGGGAAGACAGTACCACAAAGGGCCCATCTGGTGGCACTATTAGCTGAAGTCTTTATTTCACAAACAGAAGGACAGATCTTATAAAAAAAAAAAAAAAAAAAAAAAAAAAAAAAAAAAAAAAAAAAAAAA